>NC_142068.1:32492500-32793000 GCF_059756535.1 Pantherophis guttatus | reverse complement strand
ATATTTTACTTACTAATCACCTATTTGCCACTTGCTAGGAATCCATTTGTAGTTTACTTTTGTTCTTTTTAAAAAGCAATTTAATTAATTTGATATCATTCATGGATTTGAGCCTGTTATGAGTCCAATCTTGGCCAGACTTGGGAACCAGGCTGGTCTTGTCAAAGATAAACACCATATCCTTACTTAGAATTTTACTATGGACAAAAAATGAAGAGAAAAGAGCTTTTCCCTAGCTGGCAGCAGCAGATAGAGGTCCTGAATCCATGATGGAAGTCCTGCCCAATGTCACATGGACATAGAAAAGGCACAAAGTTCTGATCATGACATTGTACCCGTTATCCTGCAAAGTTTGATTTTCCTGCTAATGTTTGGCTGAACTTTTCCTTACCATCCAATAATAGGGTAAAAATCTGCAGCACGGAACAGTTAGATCTCCCCTTATATGGAACTTTACAATAGTACATGGAAGCTTTAGGTAAAAGGCAAAGTTCTTTCTCCCTCCCAAAGAATATATATGACAGGATGAGTGAAAGGGGCAGATCTATTAAGTTCAACACCATTCTTCTCATTGTGCTATAACAGTCATATTAGCAACTGACACCAATAAGATGTAGGACATTCTTCCATCCTATGCTTTCAAACAAGTACATTCCCTCTTAAATATTGTACCTAGCCAAGAAATGATTGGCAGCCCCGCTTCTTATTCCAGCAAGACCTTTTCCTCTACAGCTGTAACAGAGAAGCTTCTTTGTATGCATCCACTGAGTTTTCTTGAGTATTCAAATATTATGGTAATTATGCAGCATCCCTGCCAGTATATGGTTGCTAGGGAATTCTTATTCCTCAGACACTCCTATTCTAAGATTTAATTAGCACTTCTTCACCTGTGCTGGGTAGAGCAGAAGGAACAGGAATGTTCTCTTCAATATGGCTATTTTTGAAGAAAAGCATAATGGAATTCTCTGTCAAATGGAAAGGTTCATGATTGTGAAATATAAGGGATTTCAGATTCCATAATCCACAACATGCTTGCTGATTTGTTGTTCTGCCTAAACATTCCTAAATGAAAACAATCTTTGTCTTTTAGGATCCAGCTCTTCCAGAATTAACTGCTGAATTGAATAGGGGATAATTTACAAATTCCTCTAAGACAGTGTTTATCAACCTTGGAAGCTTGAAGATGGGTGGACTTCAACTCCCAGAAGCGCTGCTGGCTGGGGGATTCTGGGAGTTGAAGTCAACCCATCTTCAAGCTACCAAGGTTGAAAAACACTGCTCTAAGAGATGTCACTGCAGCAAAGCCAGGATATAGGAAGACTGGTTATAATATTTTCTGATATAAAAATGAATATGCTCATTCTCTTGGCCATTATTCTTTCTGGTCCTATGTCTGGATTCCACAGACATCCAGGAAATATATATAACATGGAAACAAAAACTGCAGATTATTAGTTCAACTAAATCAGATGTCCTGCATAACCAGTAGGGAATTTTTGTTTTTTGTTTTTTGTATAAATAACTAACTCAGGCTTTGTTTCCGCAATCTTGCTAACCCATTAAAGGCAGGGGATTACACTTGCCTTTCCAGCTGCCTTTTATTTTTGGCTGCTTTCTCAACAGCATATCTGATCTTTTGATTTATCACGTCACCCCCTAATTTAATTGATACTTGCCTTAGACCACATAGTTTATCTCTGATTCAGACAACCACCATAGCTTAAAAAGGACAGAGGAAAGGATGTGCCAGTCACTTTGAACAACAGAAAGCTGACTAAATTTTTCATTAATGTAAGGAGCGTTATATTTTCCAGTCAGTTTAATGGCCTCCCACTTCTCCACACATGTTCACTACCGCTGGTGAAGCCGTTTTATTCATTTTAACAAGAGGCTGCGGCTTCACTTTCATTACTCGTGCTTCTGCAGCTCCATGAACAAATCCAGTTTTTCTTTTGTTAGCGGCTTTCACAAAAGTTTCATAACAGGAATATAAATTAATATTAGGTATGTTACGTTGTTGTTTTATATTAACATAATGTAGTATTAAATGAAAAGCAATAAGCAAACAATGTCCACAGTGAATGCAAGATGGCATCCTTAGGTAATTGAAGATTAACAGCAAGCAAAATATATGCCTCTTCTTGCTTCCAAGTCTGTTTTGTATGCAGATGTCAGACAAAGCAGGGCGGAGAGAAACTGTCTACTTGTAGCCTGTATTCAAACATTCCACAGCATTGCACAAGTAATACTTGTCCAGACATTTGATAATACCGTGTTGTGTAGATAGAATCTTAAAGAGAATCTCTGCTAAAATACTCAGTCCAACACGAGGGAAGGTTCAGGAGTTTTCTGAACATCTGTTTGTTGAATATAGACAAATACTTGCCTTTCTCTAGCTGGTGCTCTCCAGATGTATTGGACTGCATCTCCTATTATTTCGAGGCAACATTTTAACTGGAGATGATGGGAATATAAATGCAGCACATTTGAAAGACACTACATTGGGGGAAAGCTCATGAAAAAGCTTCTCCTTGGTGAAATTGGAGTTCTCTTTCACAGGAAAAGATTTTGGACCAGAGCTACAGGATCATGGCTCTGCAGAGGCAGAGGCCTTAATCACAGATTTTAATTACCTTTCACCTTTTGATTCCTCACAGAAAATATTTAGGCTTTGGGAATATGCATATTTATTTCAATATTTATAGATTAAAATATAATATATAAATAAAAATTGCAGTGTTGTCTATTTGAAATATTTGCAAAAACAGTTTAATTTAATCAAAAGTAAGCAAACAGGGAGTTTATATCTTTTATTAAATAAATTGGAAATATATCTTAAAGAAGAGGAGGCTAAGGTGGGACCTGATAGGACTTCAAGACTTGGACAGATGTCACACGGGAAAATGTGGGTAAGAAAAGAATCAGTGAGTGGAAGCTTTACAGAGGGTTCCAAGCTCAAAATAGGAGGATTAATAAGAGATATTAAGTGATAGAACAATCTATGTCCCCAGGGGTGGGATTCAGCTGGTTCGGACCAGTTCGGGAGAACCAGATGCTAATTTTACATCTGGTTTGCCAAACCAGTAGTTGAAAGGACTGGCTGGCCATACCCACCCTACCCTGCCCCTCCAAGGAGTCTCCATTTTGGATGCCAGGTAAGTGCAGGGCCCATGTGGAGGCTCTGGGAGGGCGAAAAATGGGCCTCCTGGAAGTTTCTGAAGCCCAGAAATGGGGCTGTTTCTGGCCTCTGGAGGCCTTCTGGAGCCTGAGGGAACCTGTTTTGCCCTCCTGGAGGTTCGAAAAAAGCCTCCAAAGCCTGGGGAAAGCAAAAAAATGGGACTACTGGAAGTACCAGAAGTTCGGAAACAGGTACGTTTCCAGCCTCCGGAGGACCTCTGGAGCCTGGGGGAGGCCGTTTTTGCCTTCCTGGAGGCTCGAGGAAAGCCTCCAGAGCCTGGGAGGGTGAAAACGCCCCCCCTCCCACATGGTGCAGGAGGTGTGTAGGCCATGCCCCCATGGCCATGCCCACCCAGCAACTGGGCAGAGAACCAGTTGCTAAAATTTTTCAATCTCACCCCTGTACGTTCCTGAATAATAGATATTGCAACAATAGAGGTTTTCAAGCAAAAGGTGGATAGCTATCTGTCTGGGATAATCTGAGGATTATCTAAAGGAACGTGTGGGTTTGAAGCAATACTAGAGAGATGCAAAAGAGTTCAGTATTACACAAAGGGAAAGAACATGCAGCTGGTATTTAAAATAATTGCAGGGAAGAAATTGTAAGTGCCATTATAGCATTATCAGCAATATTGGAGAAGTGGGTGCAGTAATGTTGATCAAAATCAATTATTCGTATTAAGAGAAATATACCAGCAGGGGAAAAATATTCAGAAAAACTAGATTTTATGTGTCTATCTCTGAACAGAAAACCAGCCTGAGCTCAGTGCCCTATTTTTCAATGTTCTTCATCCATCATCTAGAAAATATTGGCAACCAGACAGCCTGTATGCTTCAAATTCTATTCGCCCAATGTAGCACCTACTATATATGAGCATCAGATCTCCTGAATCACAGCAATATTTCTTTTATTATAAATTGCTAAAATAAACCTTTATAAGTTCTAGGAATGTCACCCTAGTTTAATGCAGCCATTATTCTTCAATCCTTGAAGGTGGAACAGAAATGTTTCAATTCACTTACCAAAGAAAAGCTTGTGAACCTTAATAAAATCAGCATCCAAGCACTATTGTTTAGAAAAGCTACAATCAGGCCCTACTTCATACCTATGTCATTCACTGCCTATCAAATGCTGCCAGCCTGTGGAAGACAGGCTGAAAGTGAATGATGTGTTTTACTACAAATATGAAATTCACACTAAATGGAATATAGTGTTTTCAAAAGTATTGCCTTTCAGAATAGAATAGAATAGATTTTTTTATTGGCCAAGTGTGATTGGACACATAAGGAATTTGTCTTGGTGCATATGCTCTCAGTGTACATAAAAAAAAAGATACATTCATCAAGAATCATAAGGTACAACACTTAATGATAGTCATAGGGTACAAATGATGCAAGCAACAAAATTACAGTCATACAGTCATACGTGGAAGGAGACGGGTGATGGGAACGATGAGAAGATTAATAGTAGTGCAGACTTAGTAAATAGTTTGACAGTGTTGAGGGAATTATTTGTTTAGCAGAGTGATGGCGTTCAGAAAAAAACTGTTCTTTTGTCTAATTCCGTGATGACGAACCTATGGCACGTGTGCCACAGGTGGCACTTGGAGCCATATCTGCGGGCATGCGAACATCGCCCTAGAAAGAAAGTAACCCAGCAAAATATACATGAGGATGCCTATCAATGATTGTAGTAACTATTGTATTTATTTTATGGCCAGTTACATATATTGTGTTTCAGCAATGTATTTTTCCTTTTAATATGCTAGGAATCTAATTATTTATGTTTCAATTTTTTATTAAAAAATAAGCATCCAACCTAGTAAAGTCTCTGGCATATATAGATAATTAAAACACTTTTAATGAATAATTAATACACAGCAGGATCTAGCTCACTCTTGCATTATGTAAAACCCAACATCAACTAATCATAATCTATATAAATAAAAATGTAAATGTCCATTTGTACATAACCGCACATCTCCGAAAGTTCTTCACCGATTGCTTTCAAATTTTGACACAATGTTGCATTCGACTACGGATGTGTTTTTATATACCTATATTATATACATGTCACACCTGTGTCAGGTAAAAACATGAAAAACATTGGAAAATATTGAAAGACATTGACAAACATTGAAAAACATTGAAAAACAGTGCCACCTGCTGGACGTAAAACCAACACACCAACATTTTACCACATGAATTTTGAAAATTAAATCACAAATTTTTCTAGGTATAATTCCAAAACATATCAACAAAAAAATATCAGCAGTCCAGATACAGAAGACTCAGGTAGCACATACATTTACATGTTTAAAAATTGTTGCTCTGTTCTCTGAAGAAACATATTACACCACAGCTGCAGTTGTGTTTTTACTGAATGAAATGTCTAAAAATGGGCATTTGCACATATATACCTGAATACTTATAGGAAGCACAGATGAAGGGAATTTTGTGGAAAAGAGACTGGTTATGAAATGTCACTCCATCAATAATTTCCAGGATAGATAAATCACTTAGTAACAAATGTTGGCAATGCCATGAAAGAAAATGAACATTTTACCACATGAATTTTGAAAGTTAAATCACAAATTTTTCACTAGGTATAATTCCAAAACATATCAACAAAAAAATATCAGCAGTCCAGATACAGAAGACTCAGGTAGTCCTCTTCTTGCAACAATTCACTTACTGACCATTCGAAGTTACAACAGTACTGAAAAAAGTGACTTATTACCATTTTTCATGCTTATGACCATTGCAGCATCCCCATGGTTATGTGATTTACATTCAGCTGCTTGACAACTGACTTACATTTATGACGGTTGCACTGTTCCTGGGTCATGAGATCACTTTTTGCAACCTTCTGACAAGCAAAGTTAATGGAGAAACCAGATTCACTTAACAACAGGGTTACTAATTTAACAACTGCTGTGATTCACTTAACAAATGTGGCAACAAAAAATAGTGGTAAAATGGGGCAAAACTCACTTAAGAAATTTCTCACTTAGCAACGTAGATTTTGGTTTCAGTTGTGGTTGTAAATTAAGGACTTCCTGTATTAAAGATTGATTGGATTCAGTTGGAAAGATTTAAAGAGATCAAAACCAGATAAGAAAAATATAGTGCTACAAACATAGCAATAGAAACTTAGGTATAGAAATTCATAATTCTATAAAATATAAATAGTTGTAAATTAAAATAATGGGCTCTAGCTTAAGATAGGTAGGAGAGTAGAAACAAATATATTGTTAACATAACATGCTGTGGTGCGGAGAGCTGCGAAGGCCTGGCCTGAAAAGGTAAGGGCGATGGCGGGGGATGCAGAAGAGGCCGGGCCAGAGACAGAGATAAACAGAGAGAGAGGGAGTGAGATACAGAGAGAAATACAGAGAGACGGGGGGGGAGAGACACATACAAAGATACAGAGAGAGAGGGTGGGAGAGAGAAAGATAGAGAGAGATACAGAGAGAGGGGGAGAGAGAGAGACATAGAGATACAGAGAGAGGGGGAGAGAGAGACAGAGAGAGATACAGAGGGGGGGAGAGAGATACAGAGAGAGGGGGAGAGAGAGACACATAGAGAGATACAGAGGGGGAAGAGAGAGACATAGATACAGAGGGGGGAGAGAGAGAGACAGATACAGGGGAGAGAGAGAGAGACAGAGAGAGATACAGAGAGAGGGGGAAGAGAGAGAGACAGAGATACAGAGAGGGTGGAGAGAGACACAGAGAGAGATACAGAGGAGGGGAGAGAGAGACATAGAGAGATACAGACGGGGAGAGAGAGAGACATAGAGAGATACAAAGAGAGAGGGGGAGACAGAGAGGGAGGATTTTGTGGTTCCCATTGTTTTTTAGCAACTGGTTCTCTGCCCTAATCACCAGCTGCGTAGGCGTGGCTCAGGGGCTGTCATATGACTGATGAAAGTGAGTGATGTCGAGTTGGCCACGCCCACCAAATGTTCGTGGAGAGTTTGGAACTTCAGCCTCGCTCTTTTAGCCCAGCGGAAGCACCAGACTGGGCCACAGCAACACGTGGCTGGGTACAGCTAGTAGAAAATAAAATGACAAATAGTGTATTACTTAACCGGGTAGTACATTTCCTGTGAAGCCTATGAACCAGATGCCTGGATACAATTTAAAAAGCTACAATTGTTCCATTCTAGCTTCTCATATTTTTCAGAAAAGATCATAATCTTTACCTTTCAGCAATTAATTACAAGATGTTCTGTTTTAGAGCAAGTTACCAACAATATTAATGACTTTCTTGAACCAACTAATACATGGGCAGGAACCACTGCAGTATCAGCTACAATAATATTAGCACGATCCTATCTGCCATTGAAGAATAAACAGCTGAGTGTACTCCCACAGATTCCAAATTATTTTTTTATTTTTTTAAATGTATTTATTAAATTTCAGAATCAAATGTTAAAATACAAAGTAACAAAAAAGGGAAAGGGAATAAGAGCAGTGGTGGTGCAGGAGTTAGAATGCAGTACTGCAGTACTGCAGGCTACTTTTGCTGTTTGCCGGCTGCCTGCAGTTTGGCAGTTCGATTCTCGAGCTATGGCTCGATAGCAATACCAATAGCACTTAGACTTATATACTGCTTTACAGTGCTTTACAGCCTTCTCTAAATGGTTTACAGAGTTTACATATTGCCCCCAACAATCTGGGTCCTCATTTTACTGACTTCAGAAGGATGGAAGGCTGAATCAACCTTGAGGTTGGTGAGATTTGAATTGCCAAATTGCAGACAGCCAACAGTCAGCAGAAATAGCTTGTAATACTGCATTCTAATCACTGTGCCATGGTGGCTCAAGGTTGACTCAGCCTTCCATCCTTCCGAAGTTAGTAAAATGAGGACCCAGATTGTTAGGATCAATATGCTCAGAGGTGGTATTCAGCAGATTCTGACCAGTTCTGGAGAACCAGTAGCGGAAATTTTGAGTAGTTTGGAGAACTGATGAATACCACCTCTGACTGGCCCCGCCCCCATCTATTCTCTGCCTCCCAAGTCCCAGCTGATCAGGAGGGAATGGAGATTTTACAGTATCCTTCCCATGCCATGCCCACAAGCCATGCCCACCAAGTCATGCCATGCCCACCAAGCCACACCCATAAAACCGGTAGTAATTTTTTTTTTAATTTTTTATTGAAAATTATTAAAAATACAGAAAAAAATATAATAATATGGATAGAATTGCAGAGAGTAATATAATACATATAGAGTTTTAAAGTATCAATTTTCGCCTGGAGAAAGTACAAACTTCCATTAAGCTAACTCATCAAAAGAAAGAAAAGTTTAACCAGAAAAAAATAAAAAATAAATAAATAAATAAATAAAAATTCTCTTTTTTTTCTGAGTAAAAATTTTTGAATCCCACCACTGAACTGCACTCGCCAGAAGCCAAAAACTTACCTGAAGCCACAAAAAGAAAAAGGATACCTCAGCAAACTCTATTAATTTCCAAATTAGATTCCAAATAATTTTTATAAGATTATTTATATACTAATGAGCCAATCACAACCCTATTTCATTCCTTTTGTAAGAAAAAAATAAATAAACATGTAATTGAACTAGTACTCCACAACAGCCCTGAAGTGGAGTTTCTTCATGTACCCTTTTAAAAGAAATAATGGTTTCTCACCAAGTGAAGTGTAGGCTAATATCCACAACAGCCATTGTCTTGGTACTAAATAAAATACACATTTAAACTCCATAAAAGCTGCATATTGTTACTATAGAGCTAGAAGAATATGAATATCTCTGTGCCACATTTTAAAGACGCATAACCTCTTGGTGGAAGAACCCTATCCGAAGACAGACTGGTCATCATGCAGAATTTGGTGATTGTTAGTCTCCTATGGTCAAAATGTGTTGACAATATATTCCCCATGTAGCTTTGAAATGACATAGAGTGTTAGATTTGACTCCATTTGACTCCATTTTAGAGAACAACTTCTAGAACTACTGCTGCTCTAAACTAAGTCCACTCAGTCTTACTGAAAGATGTAAATAATTTAGCTAGGGCAAAATACCTATCAATCAGTGTTAGTTTTAATAGCCTTGCCCAAAACATCTATGGAGATACTCAATCATCCAGGATCATGGTTGTCCCAAAGGTGCTTTTCAAAAGGCAGCTGGGCTTTCTTGGTTTTTGGTTTGACTACAGGTTTGAAAAAGATGTTAAAATTGAACAGCCCTCCCTCTAGAGCAGGGAAATCCAACTCAAGGCCCAGGGGCTAGATCTGGCCCATGAGGTACTTAGAGCTGGCCCGTGGGGCCACCCTGGAAACAGCGAAGGACCTACCCACAGTGCTTCTACCAGTGAAAATGCTCAATTTTAGCTGGAAGAGGGTTGCAGGAGGCCGTGGCAGCGAAAACGGAGCTCGGGTGCCCATTTTCACTAACAGAGCCCTCGGGTCACTACAGGCGCCCCCAACACAATAATGTCAAGCTGGCCAAATCCACCCTGGCCATGCCCACTCTGGCCCCCTGAGGTCAAACATAAGCCTGATGTGGCCCTCAATGAAATCAAGTTTGACACCCCTGCTCTAGAGGGCTGAAAGGAAGGGGTACAACACTTCCTAACTTCTGTATACAACACAGTCCCAAGAAGGTTCGTCACCCATTTCCACTCTGATTCAGATCACCTCGAGGGTACAGATAAATCAACAAATATTTGCAAGAAATAAATCTTTCCATTCCCCACCACCGAGTGAGACCTGAAGAAGCTTCTTGGATGAGAAGTGAAATGTCTTCAAAAGAAAAAACAAGAGTTTGCCTCCTGAAAAAGCACCTTTCAGACATAGAAGAAAAGAGTTCATTTTACTACTTTTACATCAAAGTACCAGCAAGAAATTCTAAATGGTATGCAGCTGACTTATTGAAGCAGTTGTAAAAGCCCTGTTAACAAGTGTGCTGCTAATTTTTTGAGTCACTTTGGAAAATGGAAAAGAGATGGTACAGAGTTTGAATTTTTCACAGGAAAAATACATTTTTTATATTTTTTGATAGCTTACATGATACATCTATTTTTGTGCATAATAAAGAAATTTTGAACATGATTTTAAGGACGAAATTATGTTAACATACAATTGCACAGCTTAATTTCATAAGAGGATATATATAAAAGAAGGGATTCCATATTTTCCTAGATAGTTTGACCCTAAAACCATCCAAATTGTTAAAGGATTCCAAATCTACCAAGTGAAATTGTTCACGAAGTCAAGTTTTCAGTATGCATAAAATCTGGCATTTATTAATCCAAATAATAAATTACACTATATAGTACAAACTTAAATCTGACAAATTAACACGTCTTTTGCTAAGTAACAATTTAGCTTTTTAAAGTAAAAACTGAGAAGATCTGCCATATGTAAACCATGGAAACGATAAATGAAATTTTAGCAATATACAAAGCATGCCATGTATTATATAAATTATGCATGGTAAAATATTTAGTTTTAAAGTGCTAATCTTACTCAAACTATTTATTTTATTTATTTATTTATTGAATTTCTATACCGCCCTACTCCCGAAGGACTCAGGGCGGTGCACAGCCATGAAATAAAACACATAGATATACAAAATTTAAAATCGAATAAAATGAATTAAATAAATTTGGCTGAATTAATACCCAATTTAAAATACCCATATTTTAAAATCCATTAAAAATTTAGAATTTACACTTAAAAGGGAGAAGATTTAGGCGAGGCCAGCTTGATGAAATAAAAGCGTCTTCAACTCGCGGCGGAAGTAACTACTTATTTAATTCGGTTCAATTATCCAGATATGCTGCTGTTTCTTATAATATTATGTTTAATCATCTGAGCTCTATCACTAGGAACATTCAGCCAAAGAGAAATTTTTCCCTCCTCTTAAAATCAAATCTGTCATAGAAAGCTAATTTTGACAACATTGTAGACCGCAAAGGCATCTATTCCAATGTTCAATTTCCACAGTAAAAACTGCTCATCACAATGTGATGATAACTTCTGACTCAAAGTTGTCTACATCAGTGTTTCTCAACCTATTGCTGGCTGGGGAATACTGGGATTTGAAGTCTGTGCATCTTAAAGTTGCCAAGATTGAGAAGTAGCAGTCTATAGAATAAAAACTACTTTGCATGGCACTATAGAAATCTATGAAGGATTGCATATTCTTAGGAAATTTTTGCTGTCTCTGTACGTCAGGTACAGCAAAAGAGTAGCCCTTGACTCTTGTTTGATGTACTGGAAGCCAGTGCACCATGGACAGAATTGAGAGAAAGAAGTGGGTACACAACAACAAAAAATAATATAAATTCATTTAAACAATTAATTAAATTAAAACAACAAGAAATAAGCTCACAGTTGAGGCTTGTAAATGTAGGTCATATTTCTCTGGTATATAAGGTTTGAAAGACTTTGCAAAAAAAAAAAATCACAAATGACAATCATTGCATAAAGATACTAAATAAAAAGAATGTGTAGACCTCTACATAGAGTTTTAGAATAACAGCATCGCTATGACGCCTGCTTTGATTTTCTTTCGCACTTAAAGTTATTTGCTTATAAATTAACTATATTCATTATAATTCCTTTTTAATATGTGGTAAATCTCCACCTCCTATTTTGTTAAAAGTTACGTATACAATATATGCAATATTTTATTTAATTTTAAAAGGATTATAAAATGTGTGCTCCCACAAAGGATTTGCTTCATTAGTTACTGGATGGATCTGGAGAGATTTCAAACAGTGCTTGGGGATTTTCCGAATAATCAGTTCTGTTGAGTGCCTTGCTGAACTCTGTAAGTAGTTTTTGAGGATCATAGACCCATATCATATAATTTTGCAATATTTTAATATTGTTATGGAAATTAACATTATTGACTATAACATGCAGAGAGGGAGGGAAGCTAACATAATCTGAAATATAGTTTTTTCCCCATTCTACTGATATTCAAAATTCTCTTGTTCCTATGAAACCTTTGATTGGAATTTGGATAATTTTTAGCTAATGACTTTCTAAATATAACTAATCTAGAATATAAGAAAAATCTAAATTGAAATCTAAAGTTTCATTGACAATTATCTCTGGATTTATATACATAAAATCAGTACTATTTTGTATATGTTTTTTTTTTCTCTTCCCTATTGTTATATTCCACTTTTCAACTGCTATGAATTCTAATTTCCTATATCTCTAGATAGGATCAATGAAAATCAAATCATACCTCTGGTAATGTTCTCTATCATTGAACTGTAAAGCCACTTGGATTGACCACAGGGATTGTCCTACACTCACTGCTCAATCCAGATGCCACCTAGCTTGTGCCATATTATAAAAGTGAACATGTTTATTTCCTCCATGAACCTGTGAAAAATCCATTGCATTACAATTTACCAAGGTCCCATGGTATAACTTTTCCCACTTCAATATCAGATTCCTTTGGATCTTACTTGCTGGGTAAATGTGCAGAAGTATATGCTATACGTTTTATGCTGTCTGTTTTTGTTTGGTTATAATAACATTTTATTAATGAGAGTTCAAGCATTTGAGTGGCCTTTTCCTAATACATTTAGGTCCTTAGCTAATACATTTCAGAATCAAACAGAGATGCCGACTGGGAACAGAATTAACAACGTTGCTTTCCTGCAAAAGGCCCACATGTCTTTGCTCCTCTTTTAAGCCTTATGGGAGGGGCCAATCATCTCCACGCTTACTCCCGAGTCGTCCCTTTAGTTTTAACTGTTCCTGCCTTCTGGCAGCTCTGCACATGTGCGCACTAGTAACAGGCTCCTCCTGTTCCTCTGCTTCTCTGATATCCAACTCTGGAGGCTCCAGAGTCCGCGCATAACTCCCGGATGGCCCTGGCCCCATCTCTGCTTCCGATGCAGAGCCCTCATCTGAGCCTTCCCCAGACTCCAGGACTGGCCCATGTTCTTCCCCAGCCTCCTCACTGTCTGACTCCACTGCCAGCTCCGCAGGCTGCTGGCAGACCACAACAGTTCCTTCTCTTGTATTTTGAGTATGTTTCTTTTTTTTTAAAATCTTTCCACACAAAAAAAATAACCATCTCACTGTATGACATATCCCAGATAAGAATAATTTTACTAAGAGATTATTATGAAGGCATAAAAAGTTATCAACTCAAGAGTAATGAATAATTCAAATTAACAAAAAATATTTTCTGCAAGTTCATGTTATATTTCATTAATTTATTGGTTAAATTTGAGATTTGAAAGAACTATAATTTGATGAAAAGGTAATTGTATTCATAATACATGAGAATGCAAAGGATGGCTTCTGGAGTTCTTTCAAACCTCTTTACCAGCAATGCTCTATGTTTGTGCATATTGAGAAGATTGGACAGGCTTCATGCTTTTTGCTCTGTGTCACATGACTGTGCAGGAGAAGGAAGGTGGGCTTAGAAGACAGCAGGCAGCATCGGTCACTCTACGGCCCAACTCTCCTTACATAGGATTGCAGTGAGGTAATTTGGGGTTTTATTTTGTTTTTTACTCCGTAGTCCCTGGCTAATATTTCTTTTGCTGGCTTCTCCCCTCACACCAAATATGGTCCTGTTCTCTTCAGTTTGGGAGAGTTATTTTATTAACAAGCAAACAGAATCCCAAACTCCCTGTACATAATTTCTTTCCATCGTCCTGTTGTTTTGAAAGAATAATTTAAAAAATACATATAGCTTTGTAGGTTTCATTTCACACACGCTGCCCTTTACCTTTCCCCATTAAAGGAAGTTAAGGGTGAAAAATAAGTGACTAGCATGTGCACTCAAATCTGCTTTTCAAGCTCTAATGATGGATGGCCATTTTAATGACTCCTGTTCTCACTTCTTCGGAGTTTTCTCTTTCTCTTTAAGCTGAAGCCGTTTGGACAGTCCTTTGAAATCAGACTCACAATGGAAGTGAAATGGGGAAGGAACAGATCTGTAACAATATCAAATACTTTAAATTGGAAAAACTATAATGTCCCTAAATACATTTTATGAAATAATAATAGGGATTTAATTAAACACATGACAGAAATGGAAAATGGGATTAGAGATACAGTCTACCTGGGAAAGCCTTTTTCTGAGGGTAGGGGGAAAAATAAATAGAACCCAAACTAAGTTTCCCAAAGCCCAAGGAAGGCCCCCGTATCCAAAATGTCATTTCTAATCTTCTTTGCTATTTCTAGTGCATACTATAACGGCTACATCTGTGCCACTATAGCTGGTGTTGTGTCAGTGTTTCCATTATAAACCCTTATTTTCAGAGGTTTGTAACTCAGCCATAAAAATTTGCTTTGGGCTAAAACTTGGCAAACAAGTTTTGGAACTGGAAAATATATATTTTCTTCTCTTGCTGTTGAAGAATGTATTTTTATATGACATTTCACTTGCCTATAATGTGGATTCATAACATATATATGGAATGCAAATCTGTTCCAGAAGCCATGCTAATAGCCCATCAACTCTTTCACTGAAGCAGACTGTCAAAACATGTTTACTTTCCTAAAATATTTTTTGAGTTAATAGAAATACCAAAAGAAAAAAAAATCAGAAGAGTTGCTTTCCAGTGATATTTATTTAGAAACTTTCTTTACCTACCTTCCCACAAATATAACCAGGGCAACAGATTAGATAAATGAAAAGCATAATTTAATAATGAAACCATATAAAAATATTAAAATAATAGTAAATCAATATTAGTACTAGTAAATGGAGTTTACAAAGTCAAATTAAACTGCTTATGAAAAATTGAAAGAGTAAGGATTGGTATTAATTCTGAAGAAAGCTCATTCCTCAGTCACGAAGGAAAATGCTTTTTCTGGCTACTTGATAAATACATTTCTCTGTGCAATGGTATCTTTAAAACAGCCGCTTCTGAAAATCCTAATAATGATATAGATAGGTCCTTAGACAATTAGGGTCTAGACCAGGGGTCTCCAAACATATTGTCTAGACAATATGGGAATGTCTGTGTTAAAATCTTTATTTTGATCTGAGTTTAGAAAGCAATTGTTCTTGTTTTTTTATATATATGTTTCAATTTCAGGTATCAGATTTGCAGTAATTAGCAGTCTAACTGCTACATTTTATGTCAATTAAATCTTGCAGATGCTCTTCAAGGAGAAACTTTCAGAAATTGGTTTTAAAGTAACAGTCTGAGAGTAAAACCTGGACTGCCAAGGCAAAGAAATGCTGCCTAGGGAATGGTCAGGTAAAAAATGGCATAGCCCACAGCTCTATAAGGAGCAGAGAAAATGGCTCCTCCAAGTCTCAAACTGTAAAGGAAATAATGGGATATTTGTACTTTCAAATGCAAAATTCTTTTAATGTAAATAAAGTAGAATTAGCTCATCTGGTCATGTTTCTAGTCTACCTGGGAACACTGACATCAATCTTGTTATTAAGCACCCCAAAACCAGGAGGTCAACATAACTGGGCTTAGAATTTACAGTATAATGGAGATACATGTGTAGCAACATCAAGACAAAATTTACTGCTACTGTACATATTCTCATTCCAACATCTGATGTAAATGCATATTTCATATTTGCATTATAACATGATACACATTTCATTATTGCTTTTGAATACAATCATAGTTGCAACCGTTTTCAAATACTGGAAGACAACATAATGTAAATTAACAATTCAATAATTATAAACTCAAAAGGCAATGCATGGATCAAAAATGAAAAATAACTGCAAGAGCATGTTTATTCATAACCATAACAGGTAAGGAAATTTGGCAAATTACTGGAAATCCTCTGTCATAAAGAAAAGAACTAATTAAAATGTTGACAAGAAAACAGTGCATTTAAATTACATTCTATCCATTATTGGAAGATTTCCAGATTTCCTCCAAGTTGGGAGAGGCATATCAAAAAAAGCAAGGCCTTGGATTATCTCTCTTCCTGGTTTAAACATTCACATATTCATTAATGAAGGCTTGCCAGGTCAACTATATTCATCACTATAGAGATAGCATCTGAATCCACACATTTTAAATGACAAAGATTAAAGACCAGTCAAAAGGAAAAATTAGCTTGGCTGAAGAAGATTCATTACTAACGATATCTGGAAAACACACAGTCCATTTTGCCAGGCCATGGGTAGGAAATGAATTTCATTTGCTTAAGGACTTACATTTAACTGAACTTTCATGGACTGCATCCAACTGAGAATAAAATCCAAATGTTTCCTGGTTTCTACAGACATAGTAGAAGAATACGTCATTCATTTCATTGAAAGCAATTTTTGTTTTGGTTCCCTTTCCAGCCCCTTTGCTTTGAAATTTGTTTTGCTTAAAATGAGGCTGGGGAGGGGGGGAGGAATGCTGATCACTCCACAAACTTTCTTTGCTTCCTGACATATGTTTCAGATGGACATATTGCAGTTGTGGGCAGTTGGCCATTGAGTGAGCTTTGCTTCTAGATAATGTAACACAGAAGCTTCAAATCCTGCAGGAAATGAGACTGTTATACTGAGTTTGGAGGAAATCTTTTCTTCTTATGCCTAAAAAGTCTGAAATTAACTTCAGTCGCGTAATTCCTTATAACTATATTTTGTCCATCTAACTGCAATGTTGTTAATACTTGAAGAGTTCATTAGATGTCTTAAAGCAAGGAACACTATTTTAGTTATAAATGAAACAAAGAATATAAAACAAGTTGGGCAAGATCTAGATAAAATTAAAAGTTCCTCTATCTGTTTATTTCAGAGTAATTATTAAAATGAATTGAGCTGGATGAACTGAAATCCTTGAAATGGAACAGAGGTTTGAATAATTTATTTATGTGGGTGCTTAGGGATAACTTCAAAGTTTATCTGTGATGGAATGCTATTTGACATCCATCTGTTTATCATATTTTAACTTTATAGTTATAAATATTCTCAGCAGTGTGGTTTATTAACCATTGTTTCATATAAACTATAAGGAGTTAAGTTGTCCATAACAATATCTTAATATAGTTAAATTAATCCTTGCATAATCAATCAGAAGAGTGTAATGTGGGCTCAGATTTTATCCTAAAACTGTTTTGAAGTTCACTGGAATGTCTGTAGATGTTTCTCCAGAAGTCCTTTAGCTTAAGAGAAGGAAATGAAGATATTTTGGAAAGAATACTCTTAAGTAATGCCATATTAACAACAATGTGAGAAGGAACTTGGGATATAAACCTTTCATTTTGTTAAAAAATAAAGATTTAACATATCAAAATCATAAGCTTTGGGTAAGGTGACCAGACGTCCCGCTTTTGGCGGGACAGTCCCGATTTTTAGCAATTTGTCCCGAGTCCCACGGCGTTTTAAAAAAGTCCCGATTTTTCATTCTGCCTCCTGAGTCCCCGCTGCCTCCTGAGTCCCAGCTGATGGCTAGAGGAAAAAAACCTGTTTAAACTCTTGCCGCGGGGCTTCAAAGGGCCGCCCTACAGCTGTTCTGTGTTAAAAGAAAACAAATGAGTAGACCCATGCCTGCAAAAATAGAAAAAACAGCCCCTTACAGCTTCCGTGTAGGTTAATTAGCACGTTGATTAGCTCGGCTTCCCCACTCTCAGCTGATTTGCGCAGGGCTCTTGCTGCTTGCTAAATTGCTCCAGCAGATTTTTTTTTCTCCTTGTGCAAACCAAGCTCAAAACGAAACTGAAAGTGAAACAGGCTGTTGGCTTGTTTGGTGCAACGTTGAAAAATTAGGCAGCAGATTTCTTTTCTTTTTCCTCACCATAAAAGGTAGGTACAAACAATGGGAAATTTAGGGCAAAAGAGAAGAGTTCAAGATTTTAAAACACAAAAGAAAAAAAGCTCTGTTTAACTAGGGAATTGTAATAATTGAGATACTATTAATTGTATATTGTGTTGAAAGCAGAAATGGTTTAGTTGTGGTTTGGAGGAATATATGAGGGAAATTATTTGGTTTATTATTATTGGTAAATATAATTAATTGATTTGTAAGAAATTGGATTGCATGGAAATAATTGGAATATTCATGTTCATATTGATTAATATACAAAAAAGATAGTTATATAACTAATTGGTTTATATTAAAATGTTGAATTTGTATTAAACAACTGTATTACATAGTTACATAATTAACCAATGTGAGGATGGATATTAAAATAGATGACAATGGGAAGGGGTATAATATAGAATAGAAGGGAAAAATTGAATTTGATTAAGATTAGAGATGAGGATGAAGGCTAATATTGTTTTTTTAAAAAAATGGATGAGGAATAAATATGGCAAAAAGGAAATATAGAAATTGTAAATTTAATTGAAATAACTAAACACTGTTTAAATTTGTGAACCTGCCAAATACTCTGTTCAAAGAAAATACATTGTATGTTTGTATGTGTGTTTCTAATTATTGCTATTTATTCATATTTGTTCTCTTTTATTCTTTAAAGTTTAACAATTCATTCTTTATCTTAATATCTTTATATTTGTTTGGGGTTGGCTTTCTTCCCTTTCATCTTTTTTATTGTACAGCAATCTTTCTCCTCAAACCTACCACCTCTCTCTTTTCTTTCCTTCTTACTTTCTCTTCCCCCCACCCTCTTCTTCTCCTCCCTACTTCCTCTTCCTTTCTCCTTCTCCTCTCTTCCTCCCTCTCTTACCCTCACTCCTACTCTAATTTCCATTCCCTTCCTTCATCCCTCTCTATTGCTGTATCCTTTTATGCATATGGATTAGTTAGAGGGCTGAAAAAGTTATTTTTGACTGGTCCTCGCACTTTTGACCAGTCCTCGAACTTACGACTGTCCTCACATTTTACATTTTTTGCCCTATCTTATCACCATGGTGAAGAGAAGCAGTTGTGAAATGAGTGACATGGTTGTTAAGAATGCTGCACGGGCATAAATGTGAGGGTGGTCATAAGTGTGAGGACCAGTCAAAAGTGCGAGGACCTGTCAGAAATGACTTTTTTCAGCCCTCTGAGTAGTCCCTATACACATAGCCATGGCCACCCGGTCACATGACCAGCTAGCCATGCCCATCCAGTCACATGACCTCCAAGCCACGCCCACAAAATAAGCCACGCCCACAATGGTGTCCCTCTTTACCAATGTTAAAATCTGGTCACCTTAGCTTTGGGGGCAGGCTATCAGATTTAAATATTGATGATGATGATGGTATAGGATTGAAGATATATAATTCATCTGTATTGCAGTGAGGTCTCCCTTCATACAACCTTGAAAGTACTAGTTGTATTTAATACCTCTCCTCAGAACTATATAATAGTTCTGGGTATTCTGCTTTAAAAATAATGGAGGCAAATTTGAGTAAGTTCAGTAAAGACTAATAAAGACAGTCAGCAGTATGTAAATAAACCTTATAAGGGAATATTGAAAGTACAGTTAGCCTATCAAATGAAAAAGGTCATAGAAAAAAGGACTATATTTTCAAATATGTGACAGATGTATGGGAAGATCCTCTAATTTGTTCACTGGGGTTCATATTTATCAAAGTATGCATGAGCGGGTACATCCAGGCAATTACAATCAGATGCTTAAGATTCAGAAGAACATGGAGGATTTATTAAGGAAGTTTAAAATCATATTACTGTGATAGAACCTTGCAGCTATGAGATTTCTGGCCTCATAGAGAGGAAAAAGAGAAAAAAGAAATGAATAATTATTTTTGTAGGAAGCAGATTGAAGGAAAGCACTTAGAACTATAGTTTCTCCAACTGGAGAAGCTGAACACAGACAATGAGAACAAAGAGGATGACCTAGTGCAGTGTTTCTCAACCTTGGTAGCTTGAAGATGGGTGGACTTCAACTTCCAGAATCCCCCAGCCAGCAGCACTGGCTGGGGGATTCTGGGAGTTGAAGTCCACCCATCTTCAAGTTACCAAGGTTGAGAAATACTGACCTAGTGGATAAAAGCTGTACAGAATCAGTGTTTCAGAAATGTTTTCTACAATTTGTTTGCTTGTTTTGCTTTCTGAAAAGGTAGAACTGAGATTCTTAGGATATTGGATGGTTAAAGAAATTTCTTAACAAGAGCAGTTCAAAAATCTAAAGGTAATTGTGTAGATGTCCATCATTAAGATTAAGTTGTCCTAAGATCTAGGTTGATCCTTAAATAATTAGTTCTTGGCTTTTAAGATACTATTCCAGTAGTTAAGACACTCCCTTTTGAATAGGCCTCTGCTGTCAGAAGCCTATCTTAATGAAATATTGTGTGGACCTGCTTCTCCTGATTGCTTCCAGTTTCTGGAATGTAGAAGGTTTTGGGGAACTGAATTTGGTCATGTAACTCTTTACCCATTTTTTAATTGCTAAATGATTTAGCAAGAATTTTAGTATCAACTTTAATTTATATTTCTAACTTTTTAATCATCTTGACCATTTGCCAGACTAGCAAGGATGGATGGATGGATGGCTATACAAATAACTGTACTTGTTATAAATGAATTAACTTGTAAATAAATGTTATCGGCTTGTCTGCATAGCTTTTGATAGCTTTTGATAACTCAACAGAAAGAAGCTTAATGGCTTCAAGTCTCTGTTGGTGTTTTCTACTTCAGTGGAAGAAAGGAACAAAGTGAGCTATGGATGATTTTTTTTTAATTTTACTGTGGTGCCACTAAATCTAGCTTTTTCTATTTTGGAAGATTGGAAGTCTATTTAAAAGCCTAACCCTAACCCTAATAATTCATGCCTTGAGAAGCCACCAATAAATATATTAGCTTAATATTTCCTAGTGTAGCTTTCTTAGCTCCTTGTGCAGAATGTAGCAACAGTATCTTAAAGGGTGGTACCAGCTGTCACATACACATATTTAAGAATATGCACACACATGTGGGATTCAACTATTTATTGTTTGCAATAAGTTACTTGGTGCCAAACATTGTGCCAGCTGTTGGCAAACGATGAGTCTGCCGTCTGAAATAGCTTATTGGTACTAATCATATGGATATCTCTTCCCCTCTATTTCATTTATTATTTTATTTTATTGCTACAGAGTGCTTATCCCACTGTTGATATCTGTTAAGTAGATTAATTGTTTTGTCATTGTTTTTCCTCTTACAAATTTGCATTTGTAATTCAATTTTTCAGAGCATATCTGAATTTTAAAAAGTGATAAATCTTGAGGTGAATGGGTATGGCTTGAAGAGGGGAATGAAGCAAGGCTAAAATTAATTTGAAAATTTGCTAACTTTTGAATAAATCCTTCTCACAGAAAGCCGATTTCTCAATTCCAGTTATATGTCAGAAACAAATTTGTGTAACTATTGTATGATGCCCTTCCTCCCTCCCTCCCTCCCTTGTAAGAGTGATGAAGTGTTTGTGTAAATCAGTCTTGCACTACAATCACTAATCCACTTCTCTGCTTTCATATACTTTTCCAAAATACTGTAAACCTTTGAAGCAGAAAAGACAGACAATGGGAAAGGAAAGCCATTAAGTCATTTTTATAATCTTAGACAGAACTGAGAAATATTTTTTAACTATAAGGAATTATTTAAGCCAAAGAAAACAAATAGCATGGAGCGAGATTTCATGAGCTGCATTTGTGACTCATCTGAAATAAACAGAAATTATTCTTCCTTTCCATTTTCTTGGCCACAATGCACAAGACTTGCTGCTTTCACAGAGGCTATAAAACTGAAGGTCCCTTGACATATGACAATGTATTGCTGGGACAGCCCTGTTCTCAATCACCACTTTAGGGAATGGCTTGAGAGAAACAGTAGCTTAATGAAAAGTCAAGGAGCAATCACGAACACACAGTTTAAAGCTGCTCAGGGGACTTTGAGACAGTGCATTCAGTAATGTTCATTACTTTGAACAAAGCATACTACTACCCAAGTCAGCTGAACTGCCAGAGACACAATTGTGCCATGAAACTGTATTCCTGGAGCTCATAGAAACATATCAAATAAATTAGCTACACTCTGCAACCATCAAGGCAAACTCCAACTCTTATCCATCAGAATTGTGCTGTTAGAATTAAATGGGTCATATGCTGCCTCTCTGTTCAGGCATAGATTTATACTTCTTAGGAGATTGGATCCAACCAAAATTAGATACATAATAGACATAACAATTTTATAAATAGCCCGCTAACTATTGGTAAGTTCAACTGGGACAAAATATTCAAAAGTCAAAATCTAATGATGGATTTTGTTAAGCAAATCTCTTGAGTTGCTTTGGAACCAAGACAAGGTAATGATCTGTTTTGTTTCTACATCCATTTAATTAATGTTATGGCATTGTTTTCTTTATAATTGCTTTTTTCTTTTCATGCAGTATGTTCATTTATAAAGAAGGTTGATATACATATAAATGTTTTATATAGCTAAGATTGGTGACTAGTCTTTTAGATTTAGTAAACAGCATTTACTAAGCTCAATTCATCAAAATAATGAGTGAAGGCTAATATAGAAGGAATAACTTGCAACTTGGAGTGTAAGAGGAGTCAATGAGCATGAGTCAGTAAATGAAATAAAAGATTAAAAAATAAACATTGTGTTGCTGTGAAACTAAGAGAAAGGTGAATGATGTAATAGATCTAAATGAATGTGGCTTGATTTTGCAGAGATGATAAATATGTGCAAGCTAATGAAAATGTGGTTATAATTATGAATAAAAGGACTAAAATATATGCCAGAAAGAATGAGCTGGGGTGTTGCTGTGGATGTGGATGAAAATCAGGAATCTATAAATTGGGGATAGTCACATCTTACATTCCAATAAACTATTTAATTTATATCAGCGCTAACTAAATGTACCAATTTTGGGAAATTGTATTAATTTAAAATTGTGTTCATGTAAAAACATTTCAAGATTTTAATGTGCATGGGAGGGAAATAGTTTATTAGATGCTACAAATGATTGGGTAGGAATAAAATGAGAGGGTACAGGAAAAGTAATTTAAAACAGAAAATGATGAGAAGATGAGTCTTTTTTGGATACATGGTTTAAGCGTAAATATGTTCACATGTTTACATATCAAAGGAATGGATATAAATATAAATTGATATAAAATAACTGTGAATTTTAAATTTGCAATGAAGCAGAGGTGTGATACTATATGGAAGTGAAAGCTGGTTATATCAGAAGAAGAATAAAGAACTCAGAGAGAATAATTTGCTTAAGAAATGTTTGTATTAAAATAACAAAAGTTGAGGTCAGAAGCAATGAATGGGTGCTTAAGGAATATGGATTGAGTAGAAAGAAGAGTCATTAATACAAAAAAAATATAGGTAATTTGGCTATACAAACAAAAGGATTGTAAGTGCATGATAGAATAAGGTTTGTTTGTTTGTTTGTTTGTTTATTTATTTATTTATTTATTTATTTATTTATCTATTTATCTATTTATCTATTTATTTATTTATTTATTTATTTATTTATTTATTTATCACATCACTTCCAAGGCTGTAGGTGGTATACAAAGTCAAATGCAGCATAAAATGCAATATGTTAAAGACCAATGAAACCTTTGAGAAATGATAGTATTGTATTTTTAGCTGTCTAATTACCAGAGACCTTCAGTGAAAGCCAGGTTTTAAATATTCTCTAGAAGGCTATGAGAATGATGCCTGTCTTGCAATAAGGAGTCAGATGTTTCCCCCCCCCCCAAAGGAAGGGAGCAGCCAGAGAACACACTGTAATTTCTGATAGGAACATTTAGCAAATGTTCCCTATTGTCTTAGGTTGGAATGGTGGATATTTGTTGATTAGGCAGCTTGTAAGATACATACATGCATACAATACATGCATGCATATATTATATATGTGTTTGCCTGTCTGTATGTTGGTTTGTTTGGATGGATAGATAGATAGATAGATAGATAGATAGATAGATAGATAGATAGATAGATAGATAGATAGATGAGAGATGAGAGGAAGAGAGGGAGAGAGGGAGATGAATGATAGGTAGTCATATATACTAAGGTAAAGTTGATGAGTTGAGTGGAATAGAAAAACTGAGTAAGTTGTGTCTGAAAACATTTATAAGAGGTTCTGAATGAGATGTTTTAAGAACCAAAGTCAATGTATGATGTAAAGTATGGTTTAGTAGACCATGTCCATATTCCAAAAAGATAGGAAGGCATATATCTGTTTGACCTAATAAAATAATTAATTACAAGTAACATGAATGTTCTTAAAATACAGTATATTGCAAATATTTGCCACTAATGTAAATGAAAGTGAAATTAAAAGACTCCCACCAAGACAGAACTAGTCATCGAATTGTTTTATTTTCTGAAATGCATGCAAATTTGTAGATAAGAATATATATATATATATATATATACACACACACACACACACACACACATTGCTCCTGGAAGCACGAAGCCGAGAACACCAGCCTGAAGATGACGAATGAGACTTCGTCGAAACATCACCAAGACACTTCCAATTTTACGTGGGAGAAGACCCAAATAACCAAAGAGAGAGAGAGAGAGAGAGAGAGAGATATGATTGTTTCCATTCATAACCTGAAGCTATTCTACAGTATTTTAGGCATTTTTTTAATTAGAATTTATATGATGCCCATTTTTAGAAAGATCATTATATGTACAGTACGTTATAAATAAGTTTAATGGGTTCTCTATTTTGTTTTTACAGTGCCCTTGAGAAAGGAAAATATTTCCAAAGCATGTCTAGGATTCTTTTTTAAAAAATGTTCAACAAGTGGTGGTCAAGTGTTTCTTTCACATTCAAGCAATCCATGAATCACATTCAAATACCCTTGGGAATTATGTTTGTGCTGTGCATTAGCTCATATAAATTCTTGCATGTGTATTGTCTTTCATCTTTCTTCATTTATCCATCTCTTTTTTTTATCCCATCTGGATATAAAAAGAAAGAAAGAAAGAGGAAAAAAACAGACCAACTTTCTATATGAAAAGTATCAGTATGAATGTCAGCACCTGAGCAGAGGGCAATTACATGGATGCTATCAGTTCCTCTTAACACAAAGCCAACAAGAGCTGCAATTTTAATCAAAGTAGTCAGTTCAATTCTAGTGACTGGCACCTAGTGGCATGGGCTACACAGACATATCTGTGCAATTTTCTTGGCAGCACTAAATACTTTGTCATTGTCTCCTTCTCCTGGGATAGACCCAGTTTGGTTTCATGTAAAGGCACCAGGCTAGAAAGTAGGAAACTGAGTTCAAGTTCAAAATTGTCAACACATTTGCTTCAAGGAATGATGTAATATGACTATATTTTAAAGAATAGAATAGAATAGAATTCTTTATTGGCCAAGTGTGATTGGACTCACAAGGAATTTGTCTTTGGTGCATATGCTCCCAGTGAACATAAGGAGAATAAAATATGTTCATCAAGAATAAAAAAAAATACAACATTTAGTGATAGTCAAGATTACCAATAAGCTATCAAATCATACTAGGAAACAAATTAAAACAGTATAAATTGAAAGATACAAGCAACATGATTATAGTAATAACTGGGAAGAGATACTAGGAAGGAAGAGAAAAATAATAGTATTACAGTCTTAGTAAATTATTTGACAATGTTGTGCGAATTAGTTGTTAAGCAGTGATGTGCAGTGTCCTATAGCATCGTTTTGAGGGTAGAAGTAGAAACAAATTATGTCCAGGATGTGTGGGGCCTGTAGATATTTTCACAGCCCTCTTTTTGACTCGTTTTGATTCTCATTTTGATTATGTTATGGAATCTTGAATGAATGATTATGGCTAAGTTGTTTTTTAAAAATAAAAACCTATTTCCTGCATTTGTGTAGATAATGAATTTGGGATCTTTATTTTTTAACTTTAATGAAGAAGATTTCTTTATAAAGCTATGGTTATGTATGTATGTATGTATGTATGTATGTATGTATGTATGTATATTCACATGTGTTTCAGAGTTTTTTTGCTCTATATTTTTCTTCATGATACTAGGATAATACGTACATTCATAGAAAAGGTTCCTTGTTGACCATAACTCTGCTGTGGCTGCCAGAAGACCACAGGATGGAAAATGAACATTACCCATCTTTACCACACAGCGTTCCTGCATGCATTTCAATTCCACAGTTGTTCTTAATTGGGTTCTTCGTGGTAAAGTTACAGGTCATCTGTTGCTGTAGAAAGCATAAGGAACAGAAGTTCAGGGTAAACCTTAAACAGATTCCAAACACTAAAACTCTCATGCTGGAACTTGTACAATCAGAAAATTCCATTACATCAGATTAGCTCAGAATGCTATTGCCATCTAATCTATAGGCTGGATCAAGCCAAAAAGTGAGGTCAGAACATCAACATTTTCATATTTGGCAGAGATTTGGCTCTCATCCATATCCAAATTCAACTCCCCAGCCCAGGTTCAGATGAACAAAATTCTTGATCTTCCTACCAGCAATCTACATAGCAACATTGCAAATAGAAGCATTCAATTCCAGGAGTGACAGGGAAATCATGGTACCCAAGAGGATACAAACAAGTGAAGATACAGTAAGTAATGTTGAATAGAATTTTAAATATAATGAGATAATGACCCAATAAAATCCCTCCCTCCCTCCCTCCCTCCTTTCCTTCCTTCCTCCCTTCCTTCCTTCCTTCTTCCTGTTGTTTGAAAGCCTATTTGCAAGCATAAATGGAAAGAAAAGGCAGAATAACACCTGTCTTTGCAGCTGGCCTCCATGAAGATCTTTAACTTGCTGCCTGCTGGGAAATGGGATGAGTTTTATGTTACACAGAGTCCTTTGCAAACAGCAAAGTTTGCAGAAAAGAATCCTGCAACCAGAAGATGTGAGGCTTGGGTTTCAGCCAGGATCAGGAGAGAATTGCCTGAAATTAAATGTCCCATGAGTGCAAAGACTATTTAATCACTGAGCAACACACATAGCTTTGACAAATGTTAAAAACAATCAAAATGTTGACCCAAAGTCATGGATGCCAAGCTACCAGTCGCTATTAATTTTCAACAATAATCCAGTTACATTGAAAACAATTCTTATGGAATGTGCATTTGTAGCCTAAAACCTATCACCACCCCAAACTTGTACATGCATACTTCACTGATAGATTTTGAATATAAGAGTTTCATCATTATACCTATAGATCTGCAATGAAAATTTTACTCAGTTTAACATAGGAAAAATAGTGCTATGGTCATATAGATCAATGAAAAAGTCTTCCTATATTCCCCATATGAGTGACATCACTGTGGTTTAAGACATGACTCTCTGCTCATGTTCACCATAAAGTATGCAAAGGTAATAATGTGATCTATTGGATCCTATTACTCTATTTGGTGTCAACTGCCTTGAGGGCTATCTGAATAGAAAAAAAGATATAAATGGAACAAATAAATCTAGCACTAGCCCTGCTGATGTTACCTAGTTTTGGCAATGAAACATCTGCAAACCAAGCTCAGAACACCAAGGACTCCTCATGAACAAATAAATAGCAGACAAATAAATGGATGAAAATCAGGAGAGCACACCATTCACACACTGTCATAAGCTAACTAACAATGTGGGTTTCTCTTTCCAAACTACTAGACTCAAAGGCAAAGTAATATTTCAGCATTTAAAAAGTGCAGGAACGTATTTCAAAAATTTAGCTATCTGACTGAAACTTGCATGGTTAATATCTTCTGCTTTCCATGCTTTCAAAATCCCCAAAAGAAATAGATACAGGTTCCCAAAATGAAATAGATACAATCCTTGGTTGGGATACCTTACAAACTGTTCTTTTTTTTGTTGTTGTTGTTGTTTTGTTTTATCAAACTGAATTTCAAATTATCTTTTTAAAAATATTTGCTATTAAAAGTTTTGCATAAACCATAAGAACTAACAAACTGATAAAGAGTAAAAGAAAAAAAATGGAATGGTATGGGAATGGGAAAGGGGTAGGGAAAGGGGAAAGGAAAGGAAAGGAAAGGAAAGGAAAGGAAAGGAAAGGAAAGGAAAGGAAAGGAAAGGAAAGGAAAGGAAAGGAAAGGAAAGGAAAGATTTTGAGTTTGTTCTGAATATAGTCCATTCTGGAACACCCTTGAGAAACTGTTTTATTTTGAACTTTCTTTCATTATTTTACTGAGAACTAGCCAGTTCTCAGATATGTTCCCTATCTATCAATCTATCTGTTATGGCAAAGCCAGGGACTGACCAGGAACTAGAAGATCTGGATCTCTTGAATTTGGAAGTC
The DNA here is from genome assembly GCF_059756535.1 of Pantherophis guttatus. Lineage (NCBI taxonomy): Eukaryota > Metazoa > Chordata > Lepidosauria > Squamata > Colubridae > Pantherophis > Pantherophis guttatus. The sequence goes on along the minus strand of NC_142068.1, from coordinate 32,764,680 downwards.
TTAAATGTGCATTCAGGTTAGCACACCATTCTACTTGAAAAAAAGATATAAACTCAGATATGAGATAAGAACTTGAGAACTAAATGTAAGAGATGCAGGAATTCCATCTGCTTATCTCCAGGCATCAGTGAATATGACATATCTATGATTGGGAGCTGTACATTACCTATGCTTGATTTGAATTATTCTCCAGTTCATTGAATCACTCGTCAAACTCACAGACACTCTTTCATTAAACAGTAACAAAAGAAAATGCCTTACTGCCCTCCAGTAAGTTGAATTGTTGATTCTTCTCCTGCTGAGCTTGCACAAATGCGATCATCTCACTATATCAGATATATTTAATATTTACACAATATAGCCAAGAATGCTAAATCACTCAGAATCCTCCATCATTTTCTGTACATAAACCCCATTACAGTTTAGCAAGTGGAACTCTGCACTTAAGGTGGAGCCATAAATTGCCTTGTGTTTAAAGGCACAAGGATGATATACTTCTTACATGCCAGTTACCAAGGCAACAGTAGCTTAATTCAGAAGCAGACGACTAGGCCAGCGATGTCATTTAAGGTAATGCATAGATTTATACACATTTCTTATGAATACATTTACTAATGGAAACACTTTTGCCACTTGCAAATTTGTTTGCAAATAATGTTTCTACTGTTTACTCTCAAATATGTTCAACAAATACCCTAGGAGACCAATCCAATGCTTTAGTCATACTTGCTGCAAATTGGCTATGGATCTACAGAAAGCAAACAAATTGCAGCTGGCTAATTCACAGATATATTTCCTGGAATATATTGGGGCCCCAGTTATTGGTTTAGCTCTCTACTTTGATGGTTGTGAACTCTTTAATAATTATTGCTATACTATTGCAGGGAGGGGGGGATAGGTGCACATATTCTATCTGCTTCTTCTTCCTTTAGTCCTTACTCATGCAAATACCAAATGAAAAACAGTAGCCCACCATTCAGTGTTTTTGATAATTTGTGGCAGAATCCTAGAGGAAAAAACCTGACTAGGTGGCTTAGTGGCTAAGACATTGACCTTGCTGATCAGAAAGGTCTGCAGTTCAGCGGTTTGAATCCCTAGTACAGGTCTCCTACGTGAGCAGGGGGTTGGACTAGATGACTTCCAAAGTCCCTTCCAACTGTGTTACTGTTAAAAAAAAATGATAGCCAATCGTCTAACGATAAACTAAAATTCAAGAAAAGCATATAAATAGCTTATATACACTTAACTAATATGATTATGTTGAAAAAGAAAGTTAGTCCAGGATGTTTAAGAAAAAGTGACTGTGAGAATACTTGTCTGAACATCTAATTTTCAAAAGGGATGTGCAGAGCTAAAGGTCTGCTTCATTCTGAAATGTATAGACACTCCTTATTTTTTTTAAAAAATTGATTTATATGCCGCCCTTCTCCGGAGACTCAGGGCGCCTTACAATGCGCTAAGCAATAGCCTTCATCCTTTTGTATATTTATACAAAGTCAGCTTATTGCCCCCACAACTGGGTCCTCAATTTACCTACCTTAGAAAGGATGGATGGCTGAGTCAACCTTGAGTCTGGCAAGATACGAACCTGCAGTAATTGCAGGCAGCTGGTCTTAATAACAGGGTGCTTTAAACCACTGTACTACCAAGGCTCTTGCCTTCAATTGAAATAGCCAATTGAGTACAATCAGTCCTTTACCGAGACACAGTGAAGCAATAGCTTTCCATATACAAAGCACCTTTCAGAGATATTTCTCTTCTGATCTCCAGATCCTTAGCTCTCAGTTCCACATGAATTTACAGTACTGCACTACCACAAAGCTGGTGACAGCATGCTGAGGTAACTTAAGTTCAGATTGTGCTGCAGTTATGATGGCTGGAAGCCAGCAAGATGCTGACCAGTTTGGAACATAAATAACATGCTGCTACCACTGCATCATGTATCACTTATGGTATGGACACCTCAACTCTCTATCGCATGTTGTATTTCTTTTGAGTGGGTATAGTGTTGCAGAGTTAACAGAAGAGTAAATTAAGAAAATTGGGATTCTAGGTGACTCTTCTGAACAGAGCTCTCTGACAAAGTTGTTGTTGTTGAGCAAAAGGCAACTTTGGCTCACACCAGTTCAAGGCATCTGAAGCAAAATGCTACATAAAGTCCCTATCTTCTTCCCCCATAGCAAAAATGTAAAACCACATTTAATAAGCTATTTGCTAACGCTGAATTATACCCCAATCTTTCCAAATCTTCCTGCCATATAACGATAGGGGCAGCCCTAGGTTCTATAATGAATGTTAAAGCAGAATAGTTAAATATATTATATTTCATTTTAAATGAGAAAAGGAGTCCTGCCTCTGCTATGAATATAAACTCAGTTGGTCATTTCTATAAATGCTTTTTGTAATTTTACCTGCTATTCTCTTGGATGCCATACTCCTAAAGTATTTAGCATGATGAATTCAATATACCAATTACAAAGCAAGAATGAACTGCTAAGTTAATTTATCATTATCGTTATTAATCATCGCACAGTCAGCCAGATGTTCAGACTGGGTTTGGCATTTTTGTCTACCTATCAAGTCCTTACCAAGGACCTGGGATAGGCAAATCTGGATGTTTGACGGTATTACAGATATTGTCACAATATGGAAGCTGTTCCAAGTAAAGCTGCCTTCTGCAATTGACTGATGGAAGGTTTGTCAATGCTTATGGTGTTCAAGTGGTGCTTTAGCTGTTTTCGGATTGCATGCAAGGCAACTATTACTATTGGTACTATCCTTGCTTTCCTTTGCCACAGTCATTCTATTTCTATTTGTAAGTATTTATTTTTAGTATCAGTATTATTTATTTATCATCATCATCTACAATGGAGTAGAGCTCCCACCTTGTCCTTTCACTCAATAAAATGTTTTGCTTTGCTTTTGGATTCAGAATTTAAAGATTTACAGATGTACAGCAAAGATATGTTTTGGAAAACTTAAGAGGAGAGGTGTTCTCCTTCTTGCTACACTAGTTGTAAATCCTTCTGACAGAGAAGCAGCTGCTCTAGGAGAAGATGAAAAAGCAATGGGGAAAGATTCAGTGAATTGACACACTTTATTTGAAGTATAGTTGGTCTCTGTAGCCAGATCATATCACGATTCTTAGGAGAAGACATAGAGATGAACAAGGAGATGGAAGATCATTCCAGAAGTCCTGGGGCCTGGAATTATAACCTGCAGATTCACAATACATTGGGGAAAGTTTTTTTAAAAATGAAAGGAGAAATTTAAAAAGCCTATTTAAATCTGTCAGCATTCCCCACCATGTTCTGCTTAATGAATCATCCAGAGGTCTTCTGTTCTTGTTCCTGCTGCCCACTGAATCTCTACTGTTGCAGCCCGAGTGTCTCTGCTCTCTAGGATTAGAGGGAGATGGTTCATGTGTTCCACCAGCTTTTTACTTACAATGGTTTCCACTTCTGAAGAAATATTTACTTCTTGCTCCTCCTTGAGGGGTGGCTGGTGAGTACATTTTCTGTTCCTGAAGAAGCAATATCTCTTCCTTATCATCAGGGGACTCTTTAGATGCAATATAACTCAAGAATGACTATATTCAGTAGGATGGAATGCTGATAGATGTCCTACATAATATATAGACTTATATTCAATAAATAGCTTTGGATAAATAACTTCACATAACTCAAACCCCTGCCTTTCAAAGATTTCTTGTACAAATGCTTAAAACTATGAGTATTCCACAGCATTGCTTTTCAGCAACATCTGGAAAGCCAAGGTTTTTCATCCTTCTGCTACAAAATTGATACTGACAGGAATACAGTGATGAGAGGAATACAGTGATGAACAATGAAAAGTGATGAGAGTTAAAGTTACACAATTGGCCTGTTGCTCTGGTTCACGTATTATTTTCATATCATTATCCAGAAGGCAATTGAGAAGGAAGCTATTCTACAGAATAGAGTCTGTAGACTTATCAGGTTGTTTCCATTGGGCACCTATGACTTTTGCCTATAGGATTGTGCTGGTCAAGTTGCATTAGAGCAGTGATTTCCTCAACTTTTACATTTCTCATTATTTATTCCACTCTGCTACAGTAAGTATTTCCATTGTGGTTTTCCTGTCAGATTCATTTGTGTGACATAGAAAGCAAGTAATATAATCTTGTGTAGAGTTAGCCTACTTGCATGCCACAGGTAGTTATGTAAAGTAGTGTCATTTGTTACGGTCATATGTCACTATACAAAGCACCAGAAATGATTGCAACTTTTTAAGAAAGAAATAATTCATTGTCTTTAATGTCCTACAATATCTTGTACAGTACAGAGAATCTTGCTTTTCAATTCCTAAAATACACATCCTTAAACATATTAATATGATGGGCAGTGAAACAGCAGTTTCTAATAAAATCAAGTGTTCCTGTAGAAGAGACATTAAATTTTCATTTTCCTTAAGGACATGATTCATGTTTCAAGAAAAGCAATAAAATGAAATATAGTTTATTGGAATTTATTGGACTCTTTAAAGCATAAAATAGATGAGAATCATCTGGAGATTAATTTTCATGCTAGGTGATGCAGCATTTGTCTGATTAACTTGCAAGTCTTGTATTTCAGCTTTGAGAGTTGTAAGGCCAAGGAATCTGAAATGATCTTTCTACATTCTTTTTCAAATTTTCTGTGGCTTAATAAAATCTGGGAGAATTCGCCTACCATACTTACTTTTTGCTGTCTTTTTCTCTAACAGAAAGGGCCAGCCCAAAATATTTTGCTATCTGAGGCAAAGTCATAAACGGAATCTCTTACCCATCTAATCCCAGATGGATATCTAATCCCAAGGACAATCAACTAGGGCATTATAGCTAGAAAATCCTATAGGATCTATTCCTAACAATTATGTTAAATATTATAATAATAACATCAAAATTTACAGGCCCTATATGGTATATATCATATGTTATGTGAGGCTGCATCTCATTCTGCCTCATGGCTGGATAGGCCCTTACAGAAGCAGCTATGAAACTAAAAGTAAACTATCTAATGAAGCGAGTCTTTTAAAAGATCAGTTGTTCAAAAGAACCTTTGGGACAACCATGATCTGGATGACTGAGAATCTCTATAGACATTTAAAAGAGCAGTTCAAATTTTAGATATCCAGTGTTCTTAATCATATTCCATATCTCCATTTAGCTTGCACTTTTGATATCTTTCAGCACAATCTACTTGAAAGATACTACAACCACTTACAAAATAAAAAATAAAAAATAGAATGATCACATTTAGGGATCTTTGGACCATTCCAGAGAATTTGAGAGCAGATCCTTTCCAGAGCTTTGGATGCATCCCACAAAGTGAACCAGATTAATATTAGTATTTATTAATTTTTATGCTGTCCTTCTCCCCTACAAAGGTGACTAGGGCTGGCTTACACATTATAAAATAAGTAAAAAAATAATTATAATATTAAACATTAAAACTACACAGATTAGAATACTGTTAAAAACTGTACTAAAACCAAAACTAAGTGAGCTAAGAGATGGACAGAACAGGGATGGAGTCCTCTTACCTCCATCAGCCACCTCCAGCATGTGAGCAACAGAAAATCTCTGCATGTCTTTAATAAAATATAACATGCGTCATTTTAGGCCTGGGTTGAAATCTATCCTTGAAATGTCTACGGAAAAAGCACCTTTGGGACTACCCTTGAAATTCGTCCTTAAATATGAAAGCCCATTTGCTCCGTTTGGGACTGTCCCAAGGAATTGTGGTAGATTTGTGAGACACATTCTTTGTGATTGTTTTTCCCTTTATTGAACTGAAAAGTAAAATTAAATATATAACTTTCAGTTTCAGTCTTGTAAAATAACTTAGGTGCTACCATCCCCTTCCCTCCCCCTCCCTTTTTTAAAAAATAAATAATATGGAACGGTAATAAGCAAGTTAGATTTATGATCGAGTAAGGTTTTAAAAGCTAAGTCTTTCACTCTCCTGAAACAGAACCACAGTGTAGCCTCAACCTAGAGGTTTGCTTCAAGGTGTACTGCTGTTATTTACTCTACTGCAGTGTTTCTCAACCTTGGTAGCTTGAAGATGGGTGGACTTCAACTCCCAGAATCCCCCAGCCAGCGCTGCTGGCTGGGGGATTCTGGGAGTTGAAGTCTACCCATCTTCAAGCTACCAAGGTTGAGAAACACTGCTCTATTGGGATTTTTCCATTTTGATCAGAAGTTCTAATATTTTTTATAACTAATAGGTCCCATGGCCTGGCAGAGTTTGAAAGCACAGTTCTGAATTAGTACTTATTATTAAATATACTTGTAAAGTATAATTATATTAACTGGCTTTCTCACTGTCTCAGGTTAGTTTTTTCTCCTGTTGGGTGGCCAAATGAGCTTTCTCTGAGGAAAGTTATGATGAATTAACTTTCATTTGCCACTTATTGTTTCAGTACATCTTCTCTTGAATCAGCACTTCAAGGGTTTTTCACCAGTTTCTCCTGGAATCAAAAGCAAGTTTTCAACACCCAATGGTATCTAGAATAATTTTGGCTTGCACTTTCTCCTTCTTCCTATGGGAAGTCTCCTAAGTTTTCTTCCTCCAGCACAGCAACATCTGCCATCCTTTCTATTCTATTGCTTAGTAGTGTTCACTAGATTTTATCCTCTCCTCTGAAGCAGGAGGGGAAAAAATTGCCCTTTTAGCTACAGTATTTGAAGACTCATTTATTGATAACTAGCATTGGCAGCCTAAAACATTTATATGAATTCTAATCTTCTGCGTATATTTCTGAAGACAATAGGGAAATATTAAGGAATAAGCATTCTCATCTGTACAAGTTTATCAAAAATTCCCTATAAATGTTTTTTCAGCTCTTACATAACTGAAACTAATCTCACAGTTGTTTAGGTGAGGGAACAAAATAGCAGATTCAAGATATTTTTACTTTTTCACCAGCAGATTCACAAGATTTGCTGGCATTTTAATACTTTTTCACAGCAGCCTCTGATTCCTGTCATGCTAATGTAAGCATTGGGATAAAGCCCTTTGACAAAGCATCTAATTAATCTAGTCTAAAAAGGGGTCATGTAATTATTTACATACCTCTAAAAACAAACATATCTATTAAATTGTTTCTGACAGGACTCAAAGTGATGTTAATCAGTATATTCCCAAAATAACAAGCTTAGCAAAATTAGAAACTATTCAAAAAATTAGAAACTATTCGAAAAATTAGAAACTATTGTCATGCATATATAAGTTTGGTTTGATCTACCGGATATTTTCTCCTTTAGCTTTTTGTAGAAATATGTACATACATCCACTAAAGAGCAAATTTAGCTGAAACCTTGGACAGCTACTTTAATTCACCTTTTAAATACGCAAGCTTAGTAGACTTTACTTTCCCAATCTTCCACTGGATACTAATTAATCAAAACACAGGAAGTTATTTTCTTGTACTGTTAATTAACTAGCTATATTCCTGCAGTGCAGTAAACTGCACTAAAAAACAATATTTGTGCAACATGTTAAGCCTGGTGAGTGTAAACCAGTGATGGTGAACCTTTTAGAGACCGAGTGACCAAACTGCAACCCAAAACTCAATTATTTATCACAAATTGCCAACATGGCAATTTAACCTGAATACTGAGGTTTTAGTTTAGAAAAAACAACTCATACATTAATATCTTTTGTCTTGAAAGAAAAACACAACTACAGAGCTTTCAACGATACAAACAACTTTTTATTGAAAGGTAAAAGTTTGCCTTTGGCATGCTTTTGAACTTGGGAAGGTTAAAAGAGTCAAGGCTTCTGGGTTATAGGTGTGGTCTATGTAAGATAACGCAGGGAAACCCTAGACTTTTAGAGACAAGCTATGAACAGTTTTAATTCAGGCTTTGTAGATAACTTTTAGGACGGGCTTATGAGCAGGCGGGGAAAAACCAAGTTACTGATCAGGAGGCTTTTTTGTCTAACCAATAACTGGGACTCCTCTGCACAACCCTACTGAATAACACAACAGCCAAGCCAGGCACATGGAGAGATGGTGGGTGAAGAAGTGTCGTTATTTCACAGCCTCTCCCCCCACCAAAAAAACCCCAGAGGAGAAATGAATCATTCACTTCCTTTCTCCCAAAACTTTCAGGGGCTTCCCAGATGCTCCCAAGTCCTGCAAGCAGCAGCACAAAGGAGGAAAGCCCAAGAACATTCTTCCCAATTCACCAGCCAAATTGCTCCCATCGGTTTCTGCAGGAAAGCCTGCCACCAAATTGACTTGAAAGCGAAAGGGAGCCTCAAGGTGACCTTCCACGTGAATTCTTCGGGTGCCACTTCTTCCTCCACACTAGGGCAACAGAAAGGAATGTAGCATGTAAAAGGCATGCACCTGAGGGGAGGGGAGAGAGCAGCGCATGAAATTCTGGAGAAGAATGGAGGAAATGGTCGTTCCCGGCAAGCATCACTTGGGTATTGGGCTGATCTGATGGTGCGTCTCTATCGTAAGGTTCCGCTTTTAAGGAGGAAGGGGAGAAGTTTTCCTTGTAACCCTGGCTGAAGAGTCCAGCATCAAGAGCTAATTTTCTTCATCTTGCAGGAAGGTGAACGAGATAGTCTAGTGGCTAGCATGCCCACAGAGGGGGCTCTAAGTGCTCCTTCTGGCCACAGAGGGGGCTCTAAGTGCTCCTTCTGGCATGCATGCTGTAGGTTTGCTACCACTGGTGTAAACTCTCTCTATGGTTTAGTGTATTGTGTGAACCAAGTGCAGCTGATTAGCTTTTAGTTTACTGTGGATCAATCAGATTGGACTCCAAAAATTGTGATGGCCACTAGACAGCAGCAAAGAGGGAAAGAAAATATTATATTTTTGATGCCATCTAGTGGTTTTGCAGGACATGCCATCATATCCTGCAAAATTAGAATCCCTTCAGTTGCCACTCTCAACTGTTTTGCTGCTGTAACTCTAGTTTTGTCTGCCTGATAAAAAGTCTCTGGTTCATGGTCTTTTCAGAAGCTATACAAAGAAACTTGAGAATGTTTTTTCATTGCTGAATTAAAGCATTATTCTATCTTTCGGATTTCAATCTGGATTTGTTTCAATCTAGTCTTCAGGTCTGGCTGTGAAACAGAAACTGCATTGGTCACCGATAGAAAGACCTGTGCTAAGAAAAATACAGGTGGAGTGTGACCCTGTTGGCTGTCCTGGACTTCTCAGCATCTTTTATATCAACCATGATATCCTCCTGGACAAGTTGCCAAAGTTGAGCTGCAGAGTCACTGTACTATGGTAGTCCTACTTGGATGTTTATTTCCAGAAGATGCCGCAGAGGAGCTACTCTTTGCCGCATGGTTGTTGAGTTATGCAATTCTTCAGGATTCTATTTTATTCTTTAACATCTACATGAGACTGTTGGGGCAGATCATTTTGGGATTAAGCTGAGATGCCATAAATATGAAAGTAACACCCTGCTCTACCTCTCTATTTTACCTAAGCAGGGGAGATGGTTAGTGTTCTGAACCAGGACTTGAGAGAATAATTGACCAGATGAGGGCTAATAAACTTAAGATTCAGTCCAGACATATTAATGGTTGTAGTAGTGCATCTGTCCAGCTGAGTGGTACCCTGCCTGACCTGAAGCAGTTTGAAGTTGGTACTCCAGATCCATCACTGTCACTAGATTTTCATCATGAAGTAGTAATGTGCAATGAAATACCTGGAAAGATGATTTATTATCTTTCTTTTTCTCTAAGAGAGCAAGATAGGATCTGAACCAAAAAGGAACAAAAGATCTCTGTCATAGTGCTAACATAACTCTAAAATATGGCATTTACATTTTTTTGTACTGTTTCTAACTTTTTCATAGCTGAAATAGGGACACAGATAATGAAAGAGGAAAGAAACAGATACCTAACAATACAAATATGTTTTTCTTCCTTATCAAAATGAAGGTTTTGATAAGGTTGAAACAACTGGTTTCAGTTCCAATTGTTTTTATCAGGTTTTGTAACATGTATGCAATGTACATATAACTTTTCCATTAGGGTTAATCTGAGTTTGGGTGTTCACATCAAAACGGAAATATACCTAATATTATAAACTATTCACATTGGACACAATATCTAAATGAAAAAATTGGGAAAAGATTTGAAATGTGAAAAATGTTTTCATGAAAACCATTGGGGATTATGAATACACTTGTCTTATGATATCCAAAGATATTTCATTTTAAGAATGGAAAAACTGAATAAACTACTATATAAGCATAACACTAAAATATTAATATCTTTATATTCAAATGCAAAAGATAAAATTACATTTAAGCTGCAGTGAATTGTATTACAAAAAAAATCAATTAGTTTTACAAAGTTTCTGTGTTTTTGGAAATTGTAACACAGGAATATTCTCTATGAGAAGAGGATTTATAATATTTTGCTATGCAAAGTGGCTTGAGAAAAAAAGAATATGGATCTCATAGTGGAAGTTTTTTTTTAATTTCTTTTATTGCTTTAGGACAACAAAAACAAAACAGAAAGCAAAGAGCTCTATCCTTAAGAAATAATGCTGCTCATTTTTTAAAATAATGAAGGGTAACAACAATACTGCTCAATTTTTAAATAATTAAATAAATCTTGATCATATGCAGTCATATTGTGCAGCCATTCCACTACGTCAATAGTCAGTTCAGAGAGTATGCATGTTTTGTCAACGAGCCTTTGGAATTTGTATCTTTCCAGGAACTAATAACATTTTCTACTGTTTTTCAAAAAACCTTCAGCAAGCAATCTACAGTTATTCATCAATGGAAAGGATCCACATGATAGGAATATACTTCAACAGCATGATGGTATCCCTTACTATATATGTATTAATGACACCAAATATATCCAATCAATATAGAATAAGTAAATCTGAATTGGATTTTTTATACCCTCTAAACCTATACCTTTTATACCCTTTATTGCATCTCCAACACAAGAGCCCAGCTATATAGCCCAACTTTCTTTTTTACATATCTGGTATAATATGAAAAAGTAATGAATCTAAAGATCACCTTGATGATACTGATTTTTTTTTAGGCTTGAATGCTATAGCTCCTTACTCCAAATTTCTTATAAAGTATTATTTATCCTCAATTGTCAATATAGCTGAATTGTTTATTTTACTTCTAAAAATATATATTCAAAACTATAGGCATTTCAGAGGCCATAAATTTATCAAAGATTTAATTCAGAAGTGGTTTAATCATCATTAATTATTTGTATTCGAGTTAATGTCATTTAGTGACCAAACAGATTTTCCCTAGAACATTTTGTTCTCCATCTGATCCTTCAGATTTTCCAAAGACGCTATAGTACCCTTTGGCACTATAATTGAATCCATCCAACTTGCTTAGTAATTTGAGTCTGAGTCAAATGTATTAAATGTAAACTTTATACTGTACCGTACTGATTTGTCTACTTACTTGAACTTCCAAAACATTTGCATTTTCAACTATCTTCAGCAAATTTATAATGTATAAATAACCTATTCATTATATACTCCTCTTACATATCAAAATCTTCTGCCATTAAATGGGCCCATAAAAATTGACTCCTGCTGCATAGCATGCACTTGGCAAACAAGATGTTTATATAATACAGTGGTGTAAATTAGGCTATCAGCATTATTTGTACCTGACCCACATATCGCATCCTCATCATGACCATTGCTAAATAGCAATTAGGTTTTGCAATCAATCAATCTTTATTACAATCACAGACCAGAATAAAAGTTAAATCTTGAATAAAACAAAACAGAATAGAACTGGACAAAGTAATGTGTTACAATTGATGGTGAAATCATCAGTGGCAACCAGGGTCTACCTGTTTTACACACAGTACAGCACAATGTAGCTATGTTCAAAGGAACTATATCACACTGATCTGATAAGAATAGTTGTATATAAAAGAGATCAGAATTTCCAGGTTATTTTGCCAGGTAAGGTGTTATAAAACGAGTCCGTGAGTCCTTATTGAGGGTGCAATACAGCAGGACATGAGCTGTGGTTCCAATAGCAATAGCAATAGTACATAGACTTATATACCACTTTACAGTGCTTTACAGCCCTCTCTAAGCAGTTTACAGAATCAGCATATTGCCCCCAACAATTTTGGGTCCTCATTTTACCCACCTCGGAAGGATGGAAGGCTGAATCAACCTTGAGCTTAGTGAAATTTGAACTGCCAAATTGCAGGCATCAGGCAGTCAGCAGAAGTAGCCTGCAATATTGCACTCTAACCACTGCACCAATGGCACATATGGCCTCAGTCTTAGCCCCTATGGGACTTCTTTTATACCAGCCCTCCAAGATTGCTGTGGGCAGAGTATTATAACGAGCTAGAGTTAACGCTGTCTGAAATTTATATAATAGTTATATAATATAAATATCTCGCTGGTTTATAAACAAAGACCTGTCTGCTAGTTTTTGCATATTTTGGCTAGTTTGCTACAAGCAAAATCATTGCCCAGTAGGTCTCCAGGATGGCACACATAGTTACAGATGTGCTTATAGACACAGCTCTTCATGCTCAGAAGATTCCTATTTCATTTAGTGCTCTTTTTAAAAAGATTAATTTAAAGTACATAAATAAGTACGTAAAATATTCATGCCATTTTATGCAATTTAAAATCTTTAACCTAATGACTACCTTACAAGCCTTTATATTGTTGCCCACATCACATCAATTAATGGATATATATGTTATGCTGATACATATTCAATATATGTGTTGTGTCATTGTACAGCTGTGACTATTACCTGCCGTAAATGGATTTAAGAAGAATGGGTTCCATTGTAAAAGCCAATAGCCGTAATAGTGCAGCAAGAGTAGTGTACATTTGAGTGGATGGTTCTACGGTACAGTCTATTGTTCTAAGACAAAGAGAGAATACAAATGTTATTCTCCGCCTTCTTTCTTATTGCTTCTTTAAGTTTGCTATCTGCAAGGAAGAGAAAAAGTGTCCCTTCCTGATTACTACTCCTATAATTCTGTACATGAGGTCTCCAGGTTAGCCCACAGATACAAATGTGCTTATAAACCCAGCTCTTCATGCTCAGAAGATTCCTATTCTCCTTAGTACTCTTTCTAAAAAGATTAATAATTGGAAGCACCAAAGTGCTTGTCTCCAGCGTTATCTTTACTCTCAGGAATGCCTCTGGGCTCTTTATCTCTATAAGAAGCAACTATTTTGCAGAAACAATGCATTTTAATGGCTTGTGAAAATGAAGCAGCAGAAAATAAACAATAACAAACATCCTGATCTATGGGATTAAAAAAATTAAAATATCATTATATTCTTCTTTTTCTTTATTTGAAATATTGAAGTAACATTAAGAAAGAGCTATATATAATACTTATTTTTCAGCTAAAGACAGTATGTTAAATTTTAATTTATATATATATTTATATTTATTTAAAAATATGAAATTAGCCATTGTTTTGCTATATTCTTTCATTAGAATACAAGCAACTCATTCAGCCTTATAATTCTTCGTTTATAGAGCATTGCAATGACATGAAAGCAGTGGATAAATAACCATAAAAGATTACCATGCAAAGTGTGCCATTATCATCCAAGTGTTCAATGCCAAAAAAAGCCCACTCATCCATATATTCTCATTTTGGAGATAACCAACTTTTTTAATATGCCATTTTCTCCCAGTTATATTGCTTCTGATTTAAAAAAAACTGCTCAACTGTAAAATTAAAATACTCACTTTTGCTTAGAATAGAAGTGCTGATTTTGTTGAAAGATGGAAGACACCGTGGTCAGAGAGGAGAACTTTGCCCAGCTTCAGTTGGGGCACCATTTACTCTTCTGTCTGGCGCTTTCTGAAAAAAAATTGAATATTGTATTATTTTTGACAGCTTATACTTTATAATAATTAATTGGTTGCCAGACAATTTGATTTATACATACATACATACATATATATGTGTATGTATATATATATATATATATATATATATATATATATATATATATATATATATATACACATACATACATACATACATACATACATACATACATACATATATATATATATATATATATATATATATATATATATATATTCTTTTAGTTCTTACTGTATTTTAATTTATGTGCTTGATTTGTGTTTCTCCTTAGCTACTCTAAATCACTCAGTGCCTGTTTTGGTTGGCTGGTTGGTTGGTTGGTTGGTTGGTTGGTTGGTTTAAAATTAGTGATAGGTTTAGAATTGGTGGACATGGGGACCTATTTTTGGTCCCTGTGTCATGGTCAGATCATAGTTGGTGACTATGAGCTTCTCTAGGGCTGTACCCCTCTGCAGGAAAATGGGATCTAAAAGATTGGTCTGCCCCCCACGACTAATGGACTCTGATTCATTTCAGAAGGATACATGGGTTATAACCGAGGATCTGCTGTACAGTCCTGCAGAGACACTAGTTGGATCTGCCTGGAATAAGAAGGTGACTGAAGTGATTGAGGTCCTGAACAGGATTGCACCCAAGTAGCCTGTCTCATCTTGAGAATCTTGTCAATCCCTGTGGTTCATGGAGGAAATGAGAGAAAAGCAGTGGATCCAGAGATGCCTAGAGGGCCAGTGGAGGAAGATGAAGAACAAGCTCAACTCAACACAGGGAAGAGCTACTGTTAAAGGCTTATTCATGTGATGAAAGTTTGTGCAGAGATGTAATACTTCTCTGCACAAACTGCAGCTGTAAATAATTGCCTGGGGGATCTTTCTGGGTGACCAGATTTCTCATGGGGAAATAGGACTCAGAGGTTCATCTGCAGGGATGTGCTGAGGAATTTGATGATTTTAAGGCAGATAAAATCACTTAGATCTATTCAGAATAAGATAACAGTGTGAACACTGGCCCAATGAAAATTCCCAGGATAGGTCTTTTCCCAGTTATTTGGAAACAGCTCCTGAGGAAGTGAGTATGATCCTAGAGAATGTGAGCTTGGTCACCCGTGTTTTAGATCCATGTCCCCCCCACACCCTCTTGCAGGTTAAGGCCTCCTGAGAGGTGACATGTGGATGGTTCTGGCAGTGGTAAATGATTTTTTGGGGTGATGACTCAGGCCTTTCAGAAGGGTATGGTTCAGCCCTGTCTTAAGAGACCCTGGCTAGATCCCATTCAGATGGAAAACTTTCAACCTGTCCGGTCTCCTGGAAATTAAGTGCTGTCTTAGGCACAAAGCAAGTTGAGTGATTTGGGCAGGTCACTCTCTTTCTCAGCCTTAGGAACAGACAATGACAAACCACTTCTGAAAACATTGCAAAGAAAACTACAGGGAATTGCCAGGAGTCAACACTGACTTAAAGTCATTAAAAATAAAATTCCTAGGAGTTGTATGTCCAAAAACTGGGCAATAAATGAGATCAAGTCAAAAAGATAAGAGAGTGAGAAAGAGAGAGATCACAATCACAATCCTGACCACATTTACTGCATAGTTTTTGTAAATGTACTTAGATAGGAATTCCATAATTTTTTTGGAGGCTTTTGATAAAGAGAGAATAAAAATATAATAAATAAATACAGGTTCTTTGCATTTTATCTATTGTGAATTAATGTAACATCTCCTGAGCACCTGATATTCAAACAGTTGTAAATATTCTTAAATTATCTCAGAACTCCATGTTTAATCTTTGCTACGTAATGCTAATCTCCAGGGGCTTTTACAGATAAAAGCAATATTACTGCTAGGAGCATTTTGTCCTAATAGAAACTACTCAGAGCAGCAGATAACAGCTAACAAAGTGGCAGATCTAAGTAGTTCAGATTATTGCTAAATACTTGAGATAGATTCCTGACATGTCAATCTTATATTAACCTTTGAATATGTCTTGGAAGATAAGGGCAAGGGGAAAAAAAACATTCTGTTGTGAGAATGTAGATAAATGTAGATAAAATGTAGATCCCATAAAAAGTGTTGCTCGCTTGGAAACAGAGGGTGAAAAAATGTCCCCTAAATACCAGGGGTGGCCTGGGAACATGAGAGTCTCTTGGGAGTAGTTTAGACGGAATGTCATCTAACTGGCCTCAAGAACTGTAAATACATAATGAAAACTTGGGAAACTGCTGAAATGAATATCTGCTCTGCTATGGTCTGCATGAAGTAATGGGAATCTCAGAAACATTGCTTATTTGGAATAGAAATAAAAACTAAAATAACTACAAAATCAGGCTGTAAAAAAAAATCATAGCTTTAATATAATAGCTATAAATTAAATAGCTTTAATTTACACACATTTCAATGCTATAGTGCCGTGATTGCGAACCTGTGGCACACATGCTAAAGGTGACATGCAGCGCCCTCTCTGATGGCATGCAAGCCGTCACCCCAGTTCAGCTCTGCCGTGCATGTGCAAGTGCCTCCCACCGGCCAGCTGGTCTTCGGTTCTTTACCGTGCATGCATGGGGGCCGGTGTGTGTGTGGAGGGCCAATGCACACATGTGTGGGGGATGGGGCGCACGCATGGGGCATGTACATTGCATTTTTGGGGGATTGGCACACATGTGCGCGCTCGCACATACCCTTTGGGTACTCGGTCTGGAAAAGGTTAGTCATCACTGCTATAGTGGGATATTCTCTCAGACTGAAGTAGAAGCAACCTGTTTATATACAGGTTGTGGTATATCATACCACAAAATGATGAGATTCATGTCATTAGAGTTAATGAGCCAGAACTTTGTTGATTTTTCTTTTTTAGAGAAGCTATTAGGAGCCATGAGAACTGGAAGACTATATCAGTAAGTCACAGCCTGATGTCCCACAGCCACAGGGAGACTGAGCTCCAACATACAAATGCTCTAAATTGTAATTTTCAGTGTATGAGAAGGGGAAAATATTAAATAGGTGTGTATGTAACTATATAATAATTATTATTTACTATATTATTTACCCTTAAACTGAACACATTTAACTGTTGTCCATTTCTCTGTCTTAGCTTTACTCAGGGTATGTTGGAGTCTTCTGTTATAAATGGAACTGCCCAATAGTTTATTATCAACTTGTAAGCCAAAGAGCCAACCTGTGTCTTCTGAGCCATATTCAGAATACCCGAAAGTCTGATGTGACCCCTGAAGAATCACACCCTAACTTGTCTCCTTCATAGGTGGTTTTGGGGTCAGTGGAGGGATTCTTTTACAAAGTAAATCAGGAATATTCCTAAAGGTAGGAATAAAGAACATTGAGATTATGGTATATATTGCACCTAAAATCTGAATGGAAGAGCTAGGTGTCTAAATGTAAATATGTATTTGGAGGAAAAGCATATCATTAAAAATGATTCTGGTTATATACTTTTGGAATGTGCTCTTAATGTGACTGTCAGTGGCTAAGATATCTCTTAGCCACTTAGTGATCCACTTTTGTTCAAAACCTGATTTATGAACCACCACCAAAAGCTTTTCAGAAGCTCCCTTTAGTGTCAGATGTTAATTATCTTATTTCCAGGGTGTTTTTATGGTGATGGGAGACTCACTGTGCAGCTACGAGTAGTTGTATGCCAAGATTTGCAATTGGATATACCATTGATGCCATCAGGAGATGCATGGACATTGAGCACCTAAGAAGACGAAAAAATAAACTTTTTCAAATTGAGGTTTCACTTTTCCTGGGGTTGCATTTTCAAAACATAGGCTTGGATAGGACAAAGGAATAAATGTCTGAGCAAAATCAGTACCATTCAAACTGCTACAAAATGTACACAAGCCTATTATGAAAGATTCCTTGCAGAGTTTTTATTTTTTTTAAGTGATGCAATTTGTTTGCAAACAATTAAGGAATAGGGTATGGTACAAATGTCAGTAACCATCTAATAGTAATTCAACTAATTCTACAAATTAGATTAATTACAATATTAATAAGAATATGACAAGACTGTGATTATATTATGCCACTCCTGACAAAAAAAATTAATTAGAGACTTCTGAGATAACAAGCAATAGAGTAGGACAAGAGAATTAGATCTTGTCTTTTTTAATTATAAAGTAGTTTATCATTCAGTATGCTTTACTCCACTTCCTAAACAGAAAAAGAAACAACAAGGGATACTAACCATATTACTACTCTGATCTTTATTGTGTTTCATCACCACTAACATTTTAGTAGAGGAAAGGGGGAAAGGAATGTTCCCGTAACATGTGAAAATTCACCTCAAGACACACTGGTTAAGTTGTAGAACTTGGAAAGAAGAAAGTATATAAACTTAGTTATTAATTGGAGCAAATCAGGATTAGCAATTTTTATCTGTGACTTTGTAGTGAAAATAAGAACCTTAGAAAACTTAGAGTTAGCCTGGATGTATTGTTCATGTTAAAAAGTCAAAATTAGCAAAAGCATTGAAAATTTAATTTTTCTTATTTCACTTTTGCTAAATCTCTAAATATTTAAATGACAGAGGTGATAAAATATCAGTGTAATCCTTCACAGTTATGGGGTGAAAGGTGAAATGAATAGAAAATCTACAGAAATTCAATGCAAACCAAGTCAGAAATGGATGTCTTTATTAGAAATGTTTCCAAAGAAGGAAAAATTGAGTTATCCTATTTTAGAAGTATGCCTAAAATAGTTAATATAGTCTCATATCATCTCTATCATTTAACATATCAGGACTTAAGTAATTGTACTGTGAAATTTTGGGATGAAATTATTGCTTTCCTATAGTTTCCAAAAAATACACAATAGTTCTACTTTCCGATAAAACTGATAATTTTAATGTCCATTTATATATTTATTATCAGCATCCAAAAGATATTAAGCATGTTTAGGAGAATAGTAGTAGTAAGTAGCAAAGATTTACAAACAGAATTGATTACGCAATAGAAAATTACAATATATTTTCCAGTAACAACATATCTTCACTTATCAATCATTCTCTTTTCTATATCCTTGTAACTTTTCCAGTTAAACATCCCTTAAACCTTTGATTAGTCATTTTTTTACATGATGAAATAGCTTCCATTTTCAAAATTATACATTTAACAGGTCATTGTTTTTGAAAAGCCATAACACAGATTATGCAAAATACGTATTTGTCCTTTTTCTTTTTGTGGCTTCTGGTGAGTGCAGTTCAGTGGTGGGATTCAAATTTTTTTACTACCGGTTCTATGGGCGTAGCTTGGTGGGCATGGCATGGCTTGGTGGGCATGGCTTGGTGGGCATGGCAGGGGAAGGATACTGTAAAATCTCCATTCCCTCCCCACTCCAGAGGAAGGTTACTGCAAAATCCCCATTTCCTCCCGATCAGCTGGGACTCTGGAGGCAGAGAATAGATGGGAGCAGGGCTAGTCAGAGGTGGTATGTACCGGTTCTCCAAACTACTCAAAATTTCTGCTACTGGTTCCCCAGAACTGGTCAGAACCTGCTGAATACCATGTCTGGTGCAGTTTGCTTTGCAAAGTTTAACAGAAGTAGCTTGCCATTGCCTGCTTCCTAGGCTAAGAGATAGCAGTGGGCTCAGGCCTTTGTGCCTATGGTGGGACTAGAATTCACAGACTCCCAGTTTACAGGCTGGTGCTTTAACCACTACACCAACTGGGTTCTCAATCTACACTTTATATGCCAATTAATGAAGCTGCTTATTACATTATTTTTCCCTTTCTCCATGCTGAAAGAAAGAAATATCATTTCTAGATTTATCATCCAACCAGTTTCATAGAAACATTTTCCTAAGAAAGAGTATTTAGCATTTTACCCAGTTTACATATTCTCAATTCATTAGCTACAACTTGTTTCCATATCAACTGAATGGGAATAGCAAGTGTGCAAATGTAAGCAGTCATTTACCTTGACTAGACAAACACCATTATACCATCAGGGAACCATTACTCAAAACAGTCACACACTATATATTAGCAAAGTATTATCAACAGTATTTTCAAAGGTCCTTATATATATTTGCAGTTTAGTCCTTGTGTTAGTGAATACACAGGAAGAGATTTAGAGAGTGCCTATAATTTTATAAAGTTTTCTGACTATAGCAGTAAACAAGATCAGAAGTTATGTGCCCTACTTTCTGATTGGGGTCACCGAGATGAACATCTGTCAACATAAATCAGAAAGTGTCAAAAACCAGTAATAAATAACTTGGGTTCAATGGGTTCTGTAAGACGCCTTTGCTTCTAGTAGTAAGAATGACTTAGCAGTTGCTTTCACTACCAGTACTTCCTGTGTTAAATCATGCTTCAAAAGGTTTGAAATTCCAGAAGAATATTTTTATGTCAATGCAAACTCAGTAGTGAAAGTCAGCAATTTGTCATGTAACTGGTTTAGGCATGTTAAAGGACCTTATCTAAGGAAACGTGCGCATACAAATATGCAGTAAGGAGACACGAGAGACTCTAACCTTTCTTAAAAGATGCTAAAGGAGCATCAATAGCTGAAATTGATACTCCAGGCATTCTAATCAGTACCTTGGCACCACTGAAAGGATATGGTAACAAAACTCAAATTTTCATAGGGGTAGGGCAAAGCTATTGGTGGCAAGAAGGGGGCTGTGTGTTAATTATTTCTTAAAATAGAAGTGAGCTTTGAATTCCTGTGCCTTTCTCTCCTTGTTCTCCCACCATTGTTCATTCTTCAACAAGTTGATTCTGTTTTTCTTTAAACTATAGTTCCCCGTTACTTATAGGATAGATAGTTGTAATTTAATGTCGGATTACCTTGATCCAATTTATATATCTTAACTATTATATTTTTGCACATGGGTGTGTGTGTGTGTGTACTCACACACAAACACACACGTTTACTTAGAGTCAAATGTTTTCATTAGTTCTAATGATTACTTGGATGGCAAGTACTTGGATGGCAAGACTGGCCCAGTCTTAATTTACTTTACTTAATTTACTATAATTTACTATTTACTATACTTTGTATGCAGAAATCACAATGCAACCTACACAAAAGAGTTCGTGTAATTTTTAAATGTCATTTTGGGAGTGAGATTTTGTGGTGTGTGTGTGTGTGTGTTATTGTATTGCTGTTATTGTACTACTGTTATTGTATTGCTGAGTGTGAGCTGATGGCAGTCCTTGTCTTCTGTTTCCTACATTTCCCAGCCTAAGAGCCTTATCTAGAAAATTAGGACTTTGCATAATTTGTCCAAAGTAGGATAATTTGAGTCTGCTCATTTATGCCCAAATAATAATTCTAGATTGATTTGTCACCAGATTCTCTTCTGCTGCTCCTTCAAAATCCATTAATATTAACTAATAAGGTTCATGATTATAAAGAGAATCATGGATCCAAATCACTTGGAACTTATCATGTGGGAACTGCTATTGCAGTGTGGGATTCAAATAATTTAACAACTAGCTCTTGCCCTAATGCCTGGCTGGGTGGGCATGGCTGGATGGGGATGTCATGTGACTGGGTGGGTGTGGCCAACTCGACATCACTGCACTAAGTGTACACATCTGAACATTATTACCACATTAAAAGCATACATTATGATACATCAAAGAATGCTCTTTGGAGAAGCAAACGCTCACATATTATACAATGACTTCCAACTTAGAAATAAAAATATTTCTCATTAAATCACCAAGCTGGGGTCCTCGGTAAGGATCCCAAAGAGGTGAGGTGCCTGTTTATATGCATCTCCAACCTTTGCCCAGGTAAAGGCAAAGAAAGGCATGTTCGAAGAAGCAAAGGCCATTAGACTCAGGAGAGGGAAGGGAGAAAAGCCTGGGAAGGCAGAGGGCCACTGGGTTTCCCCGAGAAGAAGCAGGCCAACACATACACTCCTTCTATGACCCGAAGCCGAGCCTACCCACCAAGAGTGCACCAGTGCTCGCTCACCTGGCTGTCATGACCACATTGTAAATGACTAGATAGACTGTCACTAAGGCACCGGGGCCTTTCCACCACCAGCCTGCTGAGGCTGCGGGCTCCTGCTCCCTGAACAGCTCTCTGGCAGGCAGCTGCTCCTCCCAGTTTGGGGGCAAAGATTAGCTGAGAAACCTTTTTAGATTTAAAAAGGTACTGTATCCTATTAAACAGGATATTTTATTATTTATTATTTAAATTTTGGGGCTGCCCAACTCTACCGCAACTCCAGGCAGTATGAAATCACAAGAAGTGTGAAAGAAAACAACCTAGGCACTTAAACCACCCTTTTAGCACAAAGCTACAGTTGCATCCAATTCTGGGCAGGACATTTTAAGAAAGATATTAAGAAATTGGAGCATGTCCTTAGGGGATCAACCAAGTTGGTAAGTGGGCCATGTGGGAGGCAGCAGAGAATGGTGAAGGAAGACTCAGCAGGGAGCTGAGCTGTGTGGGAGGCTGGGGCGAAGGCAGGCAAGTGGGCTGGGCCACGGGGCCACATGATTGAGGCAAGCGAGTTAGCAAGTGAGGGACCCAGATAGCAGCAGCTGCTATGCCATGGCCAAGGGGGGTGAGGCAAGGAGTGACTGGGAGGAGAGGGGGTGTGGGGGGACCAGTCCAGTGGTGGGTTGCTACTGGTTCTCCCAGGTTCTTGCGAACTGGTAGTGGAAATTTTGAGTAGTTCGGAGAACCGGTAAATACGACCTCTGACTGGCCCCGCCCCCAATCTATTCGCTGCCTCCCGAGTCCCAACTGATCGGCTAGAAGGAAAAAATCAGGGCTCACTTGACAAAGACAAGAAAAATAAAGCAAGACACCTTAGCTTTAAATTGAGAAGCCAAGAAGCCTCCTAACTGATCAGCTAGAACCGATCCGCTCCTTGTAAACCGCTTGGTGGTGATAGATTGGCAAATGAGACCCAGCTGCCTGAAAGCAGTTTCCAATGCTCTCGGTGGTGGCAGAGCAGCAAAAAACTGTTTAAACTCTTGCCACGGCACTTCAAAGAGCCGCCCTACAGCTGATCAGCGGTAAAAGGCAGTGTGGTGGTAGACCAGTGCTCTACAAAAACAAATGGGTAGATTGGAACACTCCAAAAACAAATGGGTAGATTGTTATGGCTCTGCAAAATCCTAAATAAAAAACAATTAAAAGCCTGGTAGACCAGTACCTCTGCAAAATCCTAAAGAATTGTTTGTCACATGACCATCAACGCCCACAAAGTAAGCCACACCCACAGAACCGGTAGTAAAAAATTTTAGAAGTCACCTCTGGGCCAGTCACTGGTGTGATTATCTGGTTCACTGAACTGTGCAAAAATTCAACAACCGGTTCACCTATACCAGTCCGAACTGGCTGAAGAGCACCTCTGTGATATTAGTTCAAGAAGCTGTCACCAAATTGATTAAAGGGGCATTTAAAAAGATCTTTTTTTTCTTTTCCAAAGCTGCAGAAATGCAGATCATCTTAGATAGTAGCAAAGGAACAGAAAAATAACCTTTTTTTTCACGCCCCAGATTTCTTAGCTCTATTAGAATGACAAAATCAGCCGAGTGCTAGTAAGGTAAAGTGATCAGCGCTTGGTACTGAGTTTGCGATGAAGCCTGCACTAACATTATCTTTTGGCTCTCACAACTGTTTTGCTTTCACAACTGTAGCAAAGCCAGCATTTGAGAGGTAACTAAAGAAAAAGAAAAAAGAAAGAATGCCATAGAGAACAACTGATGCCCCTGGTAACTTAAAGCATGTAGCATATTCACCTCTCTTGAAGCTTCATAAAGCCTGCCCTCATTACTGTTATTTTGGCACAATGATTCAATGACCTTAGAAAGTACAATAAGTCATTAAGTGAGGAGATTCCAAAAGGAAAAGGAAACTTCAAATGGACTGAAGAAGAAATATGCTTACTTCTGAGGTTTCGTCTGACTGCATTCTTCGTCCATCCAAGTTTCATCACCACTAGAGCATAAAAGTCTTCCATCACATGCCTAATTTGAGTCTTAGCCCAGCATTTTAAATGCTCAGAGAAAGACACATTTTCTAACACAAAAATAAAAGCAGCTAGATGTGGGGCCGTAGGCCCAGTTGGTCATGAACTGGGAGTTGGCATATAATACTGAGGCAATAAGCAATTTGATTATCTAGTACAGTGTGTTTTTCAACCTTGGCAACTTTGAGATGTGCAATCTTCGATCCCATACAGGTTGGAAAATTCTGAGAGTTGAATTCCAGTTGAATTCCGTTCCAGTTGAATTTAAGATAATTCTAGTTATATAAAAGTTGTCAAGGTTGTAAAACCCTTACCTAGTGTTTCATGAATGTCTTTTTGATGTCTGTTCCTTAAATCCCTTTTGATGCCATGTGTTGTGGTACGTACTGTTGTTATTGAACGCAAGTCTTTGGACTAATTTTAAAAAATGGACTCATTTCATTTTGTCATAAATGCCCATTTGTAAAGGTTTAAAACAACTCTTAAACTCTGTGCAGTAAGTGTCCTTTTTTCCTGTTTGCTTTTAGATTTCTCTGGGATCTTTTAAAGTATTAAAGTAAAAGTATTCAAGTTTCTTGGGAACATTTGTATCCAGGAAGCCAGTAAGTGGGAGCAGTTAGCTCAATGGCAATTATTGTCACAAAATATTGCCTCTTTGGTGATATTAATAAATGTTTGATTTCACTTCCACAATGGATGCCAGTGCATAGCTTTCTGTGATATGCACAGACACACAGACACCCACCCACCCCTACTGGACCTGTTCTAGCACTTTTGCACCTGATGAGTCCTACAATTAGAACTAGAGGATAATTGCATAGCCAGTGTGGCATTCATGCCTATCGTATCTTTGTAACACAGTCCTTTGAAAACAAGATGTTGTCACAGTGTATGTTAAAGAAACATGGATGTGGGTTCCTTAGTGTAGGGGAGAGGGAAGACAGCATGCAAAAGTAGCAAAATGCTAGATGTGTGGGTTTGTGTGTCTATGCATCTTTGTGTCTCTGTGTGTATGTTTCCAAAATAGATACAGATAATCCTCAACTTATAACTGTTCACTTAGCAACCAAAGTTACAACAGCTCTGAAAAAAATGACTTACCACCAGCCTTCACACTTACAACCATCCATTGCAGCATCCCCAAGATCATGTAATCGGAATTCAGGCGCTTGGCAACCAGCATGCATTTGTGAAAGTTGCAGCACCCCAGGGTCACATGAAGCTAGCTTCTGAAAAGCAAAGTCAATGGTAGATTTTCTTAACAACCACATGATTCTCCTAACAACTGCAGCAAAAAAATATATCATAAAATTGGGTGCAATTTACAGCCCACCAGAAGCTCCATTTGAACAGTGGTTAAAATGCAGTATTGCAGGCTAACTCTGCCCACAGCCTGTAGTTCAATCCTGGCAGAGTTCAAGGTTGACTCAGCCTTCCATCCTTCCGAGGTCAGTAAAATGAGAACCCAGATTGTTCGTGGCAATATGATGACATTGTAAACTCCCCAGAGAGTGCTGTACAGCATTATGGGGCAGTATATAAACCTGTGCTATTGATATTTCTATTAATAACTGCCTTGCTTAGCAATGGAATTACTGGTCCCAATTATGGTCATAAGTCGAGGACTACCTATATATATCAGAAGAAATCATTTTTAAACGTTTTTTAAAAATCCTAAACTTATTGGAAACAGAATGGAATAAACTGAAGGGTAGAAATATGAGAAATATTCATTCAGGTGTTGTAGATTTCTCTTTTATGTAAACAGAGGCTTTAATCCTTAGCAAAACTGTCTGGGAATGTATCCTGTCAGAAAAAGTAGATAACAATTCTATATGTTATTTAGTAATAGCAGTGCAATTTTTCAATGAAAAGTGTCAGTTTCTACTTTGAATAGCACTAGAATAGCAATATTTCAAGCAAAGTACATCCTTCAGGTGAAGTATATGCTTAGGAATATCACAGGCTAGGCTGGAAAGTTATGCGGGGTTTGATAAAATATCTCCCTGGATCAGACTAATAGGCAAATGACTAGTTGAACAAACACACACCTTTATTACAGTCACTGAGCTAGAATTATCTCTATGACAAAATTTACACAGCAAAGATAAGGATACGCAAAACACTTCTAAGTATTTAAAATGTGGCAAAATAAAATACTCTATAAATAAAATAAAAAAATACTGTATCTATTTAAAAAATAAAAACAAAAGCATTAAGTTATAAAAGTACTTCGTGAATAAAATATTAAAATACCAAACAATTGTACAGCTAAACTGCTGAGTAGACTGCTTTACTGAGTCTCTGCGCTCAGCTATTTAATACTAAAATACTAGTTTATAAACTGCAGCAAAATTAAAATGCTTAAGATATATTCTTGTTCATTCATTAATCAATAATTTTGTGACAATTATAAATCAGTGCCAATATTTAAATTCCATACAATTTTAAGTAATACACTCAATCATCTTTATCTCACTAAATTTTGAGGATCCTCTTTATGATATAACAATTACATATTAGCACACTCTAAACAAAATTTCTCTACTTGTCAGGTGATTTTAAAATCTTTACTGGCAAGTGCTATAGGTATTTTACCCATAGTCTGGTATTCTTTTCCACATGCAAATTAAACCAACCAAAAAGTTGCTTATTCATAGTATTAAATTTACCTCATTCAACAGAGATCTCCCCGCCATATTGTCATTGAAACAAAAATCCTTCATTCCATGAAATGTTGACCATTTCCAAAATGTATATTATATGAACAAAATCCACAGAAAAAGTTTTGATAAATTGCAAGATTTCAGACAGCTGACTCTGAAATATATGTAAAATAATCTGATGATGAGCCTGCATTCATTTCTGATTCCATCAAATTAATAGTGTCTAAAACAATACAAATGTGAATAAATGAGTATGCAAAGTAGACTTTGACTAGTTTGCAAAAGACCTTGCAATCCTTAAAATTCTGTCATTGTCCAATACTCTAAAGATATCATTGGGTCAGAGATGTAAGCTTTCAAAAGCCATTATTGACTAAAATATGCTCTGAATGATTTCTATATGCTTGGTTAAATTAATCCACAGGTCTTTTACCCCTTTTCACCTCATGCTGATCTTGCTGTCAAGATACATCACATTGCTCTATGGTTGGTATGAGAATGTTTGAGAGTTTTCTGATAGTCAGCATCAGTATCTGAGAGAGACTGGGGGGGAGAGGGAGGGAGGGAGAGAGGGAGAGGGGGGGAGGGAGGGAGGGAGGGAATCCCACTGGAAGCAGAGAAAATATTACATAATTTCTCTTTGCTGACAACTGTTTCAATTTGATGTTCTGTCGTTTGGTCTTTCTACTTCTTGATGCTTTTTATACACAGTTGCACGTGATCCCGATATTTGAGAATTGATACTTTCCCTAATGGAAAATTGCTAAGATGTTTCTCTCTCAACTTTTTTGACTACATGGTACATGTACATGTTCTACATGTGTAGAACTTGAACATTTTTAGATTCTTATTATATCTAAACATTAATTGATTAATGCATAAACATAATCTATTTCGGTGCGTCTTATTTAAGATATTTACATCTTCCAATGCATATGAAACATTCTGTGGTAAAATATGCTCGGCGTGTTTATGCCAGAAGTTCCAGCATAAATGAGATGACAGGATGAGTGAGGTGAAATGAGATGAATTTATATTGCAGCATGATGTATAGTGCTAAATCTACAAGTGAGCTGCATGCAGATCTTTAGCTAGTATGCATGAAAAGAAAAGTTACCATGAAAATACACATACAAATTCTGCTCCCAGTTTACATCTTTTGTGAAACTATGAGGAACTCTGATTTTTCAGGGTTTCTAATTATGTAAACAGTTTCATTCAGATTCAAACAAATTATAGTAAGCTCTAGTAAACATCTCTTTTTTACGTGCTCGGAGTAGTTAAGCTGAAAACAGACAACAGGGATATCTATGTAAGGACATATGGAGCAGTCTTTTTCAATTGATTCAGTAAGAGATCATGATAAAAAAAAAACCTTTATTTTAACTTCATATGCTTCATGTACTGCACAATGCTAGTGGTTACAGTATTGCGACATTTTTCAGTCCTGTAACTCAACTGCTAGCCTGCTGCTTCACTATTGTAAACATTATAAAACATTGATTGGGTAAGTTAATAGTGAATAATATTATGGAACATTTTGGTGGGGAGGGGCATTATTACAATTTTTATGCAGGGTTTCCTGAGACCTGAAAATCATTTTAAGGATTCCTTCAGGATAAAAAAAAGATTTAAAATGTGTATCTGAATATATCTCCTTTTGAAGCTCCCATGTGCAGTCCTCCTTTTAATAAGCTACTTTTGCTATGGTGCATGACATAAAGGCAGAAATAGGGGTTTTCCAAATAATGCTTGAGACAACACAATATGTGTTGGACTACTTTTTCAGTTGAGAATCTAGTTGAAAATTAGGCCTGTACAATCCTTGCTCCATTTCTAAAACAGTTGTATCAATCAGGGGTGGGTTCTACTTACCTTTACCTTTACTTTACCTTTACCCTGCACCGATTGCTTCTGATGATGTCAGGGTCATGGGCGGAGCCTCCTGCCAGTTTTACTATAGAACTGGTCCGAACCAGGGGCAACCCACCACTGATATCAATCCAGCACTGTTTTGATCATTAAGGTCACAAATTCTTTAGAATCAGGATATTTTATTTGTTTATTTACAGGACTTATACGGCTGCCTATGTCATATAATGTCATAGGCAGCTCACAATAATATTTTTATTGCTTTATATAATAAGAAGCTGACCATATCTGAAATCAGGCCATACTGTGAGACTCCACAGCTCCATCTGATTGGGAAAGAGAAGCTTCTTCAGTGGCTGCTCCAAGGCCATAGAATTCCATCTGAGTAAGCCTATGTCGTTCTATTATTTATTTATTGCTCTTTATTTCTCACTGAGCTCCAAGGACTCCAAGTGGCTCTCATTTCCTCATTAATAGCTTTTCAGGAGTAACAAAGGACTTCCTTTTTAGGAATGCTTTTAGTGTATAGCAAACTGCTTGTTAAAATATTTAATTGTGGTTCCTCAACCATTTCTTGGCTTATATTTCATGGTTTTATTGATGTTCTAAGTTCTCTAGAGCTCTATAGAGGTTAGGCGGGATATAAATGTTTGTAATAAAAATCAATCAACAAATGCCACACATGGCTTTGATTTGAAAAAGGAATCTCCTGCCATAACAACAGAAAAAAGCTCTATTCCTGAAACTATAGAAAGTTTTCTGAGGCAAAACTCACTTAACAAATATTTCACTTAACAACAGAAATATTGGGTTCAATTATGGTCATTAAGTCGAGGACTACCTGTATATTGGATAAATGTATTATGTGCATGGTTCATGTTGTTAGACATGGTTCAATAAAAACATTTGATACTCAAATTTCATTTAATGTTTATCCTGCTCCCACCCATACATGTTACCCATACATGGCTTGCTATTTGAAGGCCAAGTGCTCTCAGTCTCCAAGTTTCACACATGACATTAATACATTAAAACATATTTATAATATCCATTAAGAGATCATGGAAATGATTAGATTGTTTTGAATCTTGGTATTATTCCTATCATTTGTCCTGTTACAAGTCTAACTCAGATTTCCTAATTCTATTGATTTCAACTCCCAGAATTCTCAGCAATGGCAAAGCTGGCTAGGAAATCCTGAGAGTTGAAGTCCAAACACCTG
Source organism: Pantherophis guttatus (assembly GCF_059756535.1). Lineage (NCBI taxonomy): Eukaryota > Metazoa > Chordata > Lepidosauria > Squamata > Colubridae > Pantherophis > Pantherophis guttatus. The sequence goes on along the minus strand of NC_142068.1, from coordinate 32,735,075 downwards.
GAGAGTTCCAACACTTGATAATAGTTGCAATTAGTTCTCATTTTACAACTGTGTTAAATCAACCTTTGTTCACTATGGTGTTCCTGTCACAAATTCATACTACCCCAAATCTTTGTAAGTCATCTGACACTTTTTGCGGCCACCTAACAGCTATCTTTTGTTGTGGCCTGCCAACGGCCAGCAGAGATGACAGCAGATTTGGACAGTGAGGAGGTTGAGGAGGGACGTGGGCCAGTCCTGGAGTCTGGGGAAAGCTTGGATGATGGCTCTGAGTCGGAGGCAGAGAGGAGGCCAAGGCCATATGGTAGCTATTTGCTGCCTCCGGAGTCTGATATCAGTGAGGCAGAAGAATAACGTGAGCCTGTTGCCAGTATGCACATATGCAGAACTGCCAGGAGACAGGAACAATTAAGAAAACAGGGTCACTTGGGAGTAAGGCTTGGAGATGATTAGCCCTTCCCATAAGATATAAAGGAGAAGCGAACAGGACGTGAGGTTTTGCAGGAAGCAATTAGTTCATCTGGTCGGTAAAAGCTCTGGAAAAGCTCTGTTTGACTCTGTGCTAAGTTTGGCTTTGCCCTGCATTTGGCAATTAGTTCTCTGGCAGCATTCTAAGGGAGATAAGGTGAGTGTTTGTAAACGCTCCTCTGAAAGACTGTTTATCAAGCCTTGCAGACTGTAAATGAAAGTAATTTACAGCCATATGAATTAAAGAGGCTTGCTGGGACTAAGTTTGTGTTGTTTGCTTTCTAAAAAAGCCTCAGTCAGAACAGCTTTATGATTCTTAAACTGATGAAAAACTTTAAAATATATAGGTACATAGAACAGATTTCTAATACAGAAAATAGGAATATGTGCATGTTCATGTGTGTATTCATATTCCTTAGAAAGGTTTTAAAACCAGGCAGCCTGAGGTGCATCTTGCTAATGAATTTATCTTGAAACTAAAGGATTAACAATGACACATTGAAATAGTTGCATAAGGCATAAGGAAAAGTAATTTCTCAGACAGAAAGCAATAATTGCTATTTGGAACTCTGAATTAGTTCAAATATTTTGTAGTAGACTGATTCATGATTGCCCAGATAATGTAATATAATAATGAATCAGTTTATTGTATATTTAATTATACTGAGCATTTATTTATAAATACCTTCCAGCATTATGGAAGGAACACTGCCTCTAATAACAAACGTATGTGATGCATGCTAATGAATTGGATAACCAAGAAAGTAAAAGTATGTTATCAACAAAGGACTGCACATTAATTACAGATTTTTGTAAAACGATAAAGGGGCAGAAGTTACCTTGTCCATTGAGGAGTGTTTACATTCTGTTAACTGGAATGAAAACCCAGAAAATGTGATGGAAGCTACAATGCCTTCTTGGGCTCCTCCTGAATGGTGCTAAGAGACTGATTGACATCCCAAATAGGAACACTCCTGAGAGGAAGAAAGAATGTGATCCCATTTATAAATATACCTAAGAAACAGTTTATCAGCCAGTATATGGAATGCAGGAAATCCTTCTTTCTACAAGTAAACATTTACCAATCTAATGTCAGAGAATATTAATGCATGCTATGTGTACAATTCTTGACCTTTCTCATATGCAAACAATAAGAAAATGGAAAAGCCTGAACTACCTCATCATTACCCCAATATCTCCAGCTGGCGTCCTTTACTTTTTAAAACATTACTCAAGAGATATATAATGGGCTGCTTGACAGAATGTCAATTTATTATTTTCAGAAGAAAAATTGTCCACTTGTGTACAGTTGAGCCACATGAAACACACCTGGCCCATGTTCTTCAAGAAAGATGCCTTGCAGCCGTAAAAACAGCACAATTATTCCCTATTTCATCATTTCCCACTTTTTTCACATAATCGTGGTTTCCTTGACCTTGCTGCTCTTTGTCTTCCATCAAGAACTTAAAAAGAGACACTAACAACAGTTATAAATCACACTAAGGAATTTCTGAATTCTTTGATTTCTGCCTACTAGGATGTCTCTCAGATGCGATATAACCTTTTCCAGGTTTCTGTCAAGCACTAATTTTATTTCTTTATTTTCATTGGATTCTTTTCCACCTTCTTAATAACATTCCATTAGTATTTCTGGTTTTCTCTTTAAGGCCTACCTGAAAAGGAATAATATCATTAGAATCATCAGGTTATCATAAAGGATAGCATAAAGGGGGTTTGTAAGATTTCTATGGCCAATGGAATATAATAGTTGCCTCATGCTAGCAACACTAAAATAAGGAATGAAGCATTTCCAATTAGAATTTAAGATTTCTGCTTATAAATCAAAGGCTAAAATGTCAATTGCTACTGTTCTCCTCAATGTCCTGAAATTGATTGCCATGACAACAGAAGAGAAATGATGGGTACAAAGAGAGGAAAATGCATATAAGCATGGAGGTTTCAAGGATTGCAAAAACAGAACATTCCTTTGTCATACATGTAAACTTAAAATATTGATCGGGTTTGGAGCATCTGGTATTTTCAGACTTTTCAATCCAAAAGTTCCTAATGATAGTTAAAAAGCAATTTCTGAAAATCATTAGAAAAGGAAATGTGCAAACCTGTGTTCTTTTAAAGGCATTGACTATGGTTTGAGCAAGGTGGCTATTCCATCATCTCCCAGAGTTTTAAACTGCTGTCTTGCAATCTCCATGTCAGGATCAACTGTTTGGAACCCTGGTGGGCATCTCAAGTCCTCTCATTGTCCAGAGAGGAATTGCTAAGAGCCAGCCTATTCACCAGCTTTTCTTTCCACTAATTTGGGGTGAGATGTTATAGTTGCAGCATACCCTTACTTTCATCTTGCAATTCCTTTTTATGAACAAAATCATAGAAGTTATTGTAATAATGCTTTTTGATTTTATATGATAAAATTGTTATCCACCCAAATTTGATATGTGAGTAAAGAACACTTTAGCTTTTCATGCACCATTTTATGAACAGATCACAGACCAAATACTTTGTATCTTGAGAGCCAAACTTGTAACATTATTAAAACTGAAAATTTCTACAATATATTGTAAATACTTATACTCCCTGGGGATATGACAAAAATGCAGTTATTGGTGCATTGGATTGACCTGAATACATTTTCTGTTAAAAATCTTGTTAATGTTCAGTTGGCTGAACATAAATATTTATAATCATTATGTGCTGATTTTACCACAGCATATTTAAAAATAGTAGTTTACTGAAATGTTTTTTTAGTTTCCTTCCATTGTGTTTTTATATTATATTTTATATAGTCAAAATTCATGTTGTTTTGCTATTTGAATGGGCCATTAAGAATATCTACTGCTTTTGATGAAATGACTGATAATTAATAACCAAGCTTTATATAGGTATAAAATGTTGGCAGATAAATTCAGCCAAATATTCATTAGAAATGTGGATTTTTATACATGGGTAATAGTATTTTTAAAATGTATTTTAAGTTAAACATAGTCCCACCATTTACAAGAGACTCATGGTTTTATCATCTTGCCATCCATGTTTTTTAATGTGTCTATACCATTGTATCTCTCAAAAATATTAAGGGTGCACAAAGATGAGGATAACAGATGAAGAATGAAAAAAAAAATGCTAAAACATCTTTCAATCCAGAAGAAATCAGAAAGGTGGCATCAGTTGGCTGATCATTACTTATTATTCATTCCCATCTCAAGGAACAGCTGCTTTTTCCTCTCAGCTGACAATCATCACAGGAGGAAAAAACAACCAGATAAGACAGAATTGTCAATAATTTTATAGAAGCAAGTCCTAATAAAATAACTGGGAAGTGAAATAATAGAATTAGGACTTACAAACATGAGAAATAATCAGGATTGGTAATGAGCTGTGTACATTATGAAAAAAATATTTTACATATTTCAGTGCAATGAAATCCAATGTCTATATCATGGATTTTTGAAGAAAGAGTTAACATTCTTCATTTTGGCAGCTAATCTTTGTTTCATTTTCTCCATGAACCATGCATAGAAAGTAATATCTAATATGCAGGCAACATATATAGAGCCACACACAAATGACTGACAGCACAAGAAGAGCATTCCTAGAGCATTTCATGCCACAGATCCATCAAGATACATTCCAGAATTGCACAACTGTTGGAAAGATAATGACTGTCCTCTTCTACTACTGCTGCCTAGAAGCAAGATGCTTACAATTCTGAAGGCAGAAAACATGCATAGACAGTAAAGAGCCTCTTCCATGAATATGTCCAGCTTACCTTTGAAACTCTTTGACCTGGTGGCTGTCATATCAGATGCCAACAAATTCCAATGTGTTGATATGTTGTGTCAATAAATTAGCTGATTCAATTTTGAATCTTTCCACATTTAATTTTAATGATTGATTCCAAGTAGTAGCATTGTGAGAAAGGGAAATAAGTCCCATTCAACATTTCCTATAAGATGCATAATGTTATATTTTTATATCATGATCCTTTGTATCATACCCTGACCTTCCTCTGTCCAAACTACAAAGCCTTAAGCACTGTAGATATTGCTCATATGGACCTGTTCAAGGTTCCTAATCAATTTCTTTGCACTTTTGGGAGAGATGTATGTGTAAATTTTCCAGTTTTACAATATCCTTTCTCAATAAGATGACTAGAATGGTATATAATATTCCAAGTGATGCAGGGGTGGGTTCTACTTACCTTTACTATCAGTTCACAACGGGATTGAATGAGTGAGTGAGCGAAGCAAGCGCGTGCGCCTTGCTTCTGTGCATGTGCGGAAGCTTCTGCCCATGCACAGATAGCTTCTGGTGATGTCAGGATCAGTGGGTGGAGCCTCCCACCGGTTTTACTACTGGTTCTATAGAACTGGTCCGAACCGGGAGCAACCCACCACTGAAGTGATGTCTTACCTTTTGGATAAAGATATTATTGCATTGGTTATTTTATTTTCAATCTTCTTTCTTATGATACTAAGCATTGAATGCACATTTTTTTTTACAACAGCTGCAGACTGGCTTGACATATTCATCTTCTCTATTATGATCCCTTTCCTGATCAATCAGTGCAAGTTCAGGTCCCATTAATGTAAAGCACATTTGTACTTGCTTGCATTGAAAGGCATTGGCCATTTTGATGCTAATTCACCAGAGTGGATAATGTGTTTTTTTTTTAGATCTCTGTAATCTGTTTAACTTTATGTACTGTTCAGACTTTTGTATCATCAACAAATCAGGCCATATCACTGCTTATCTTTAAATCCAGACTGTTTATAAACAAATTAAAAACAGAATAGTCCACACACTAATTCTGAGACAGCCAATTTTATGAGCCATTTAGTTACATTCTGTTTTATGTTTTTAGACACTTTCCAGTTCATGAGAATATGTAACCTTGTATCCCTCCTCAGCTATTAAGTGTAATGCCCAGCTTAAACAAATCAAAGAGGAGGATAATTACTAAGGATGCTGCACACAGAAGAACAGCTGTGGTCAAGTGGGAATGGGAGCTTCCTATATTTATAAGAAGCCTGGGTACAGTGCAGCACAGGAATATGCCAGTACAATCCAACCATTCATATATTGTCCAGACCTGTTCATAAACCTCAAATCCTCCTTATCCTAACAATGATGTCTGCTTCTCCAATGGATCTTGTTAAAATGTCTTTGAACTTTTAATACTGATGAAAACTATAGACATGCCCAATTTCATGAAGCATAGAAATTAGCAGTTGAACAGTAAAGCATTGACTTAGTCAAAGTTGAGCTGAAATCAAGGAGTTTAGGAATCAAACTCAACCCAACCTGAAACACATGAAAACAGCCTATAATAGAAAAGTTACTCCGGCACCCAATTCTAGTTGGGAAAAGCTTAAATATACATGCATTCTGTTTCCACTTAAACACAACTCATGCCAATTAGTGTTTGTTATGGATCAGAGGTTTCAAAGTCACTTATAAGCTTACAAATATCACTTGTAAGCTATGAGCTTTTTCCTGTACTTTTTCCTTCAGTCTTTTGATTGCATATATGAAATGACAAAACTCTTGTGGGCTAGGCAGTTTGCTATCTAATTCATGGTTAAAGTCTTCAAGGGGAAAGATCTATTTGATGAGGTAGTCTGGAGTCATTTTTAGACTAGAGATCACTTTGTTACCTTGGTTAAAAGCTCCTGCTATTTGCCTCATTTGAGATGAAAAATCATAGGCCAGGTTCAGGGAAATTGTTTTCTTATATCTACCCTAAAATATCTTAAATCATCTGAATACTGAAATGGCAGAAAAGAGGTGAAGATAAAATTTCTGAGACAGACATACTGAGTCCTTCAACTATAGACATTCTCCAAACCAGTGGTCACCAACCAGTGGCCCATGGACCACTGGTGGTCCACGAGAAAATTTTGGCGGTCCCTAGAAAAATTATTTGCATTTTTTATATTGTACTAAATACTACTTATCTTTTTTAAAAAATTCATATTAGTGGTCCACAGGATTTAAAATTATGAATTTAGTGGTCCCTGAGGTCCAAAAGGTTGGTGACCCCTGCTCCAAACCATTCTCTATGTGGATATCCAAAGAGAAGGAGATCCACAATATCCTACCCCTCTGGATATTGTCCACAGTATTGTCTTCATAATGTCTTCATTGTAAAGGACCCAAACCAAAAGTCATCAGACTTCTTTTAGTCTTTCATAATGCCTGAGATTTTTTTTTTCAATGCATGAGAAAATAATGCATATAAGAGTGTGATGGAGAATTATCTCTACTGGATACAATCCCTGTGATTAAGATGAATGACTTACCAAAGACGGAGAGAAGAAACTTAGATACAAATTACTGAAAGATGTCAAAAAAAAGGAGGTTTAGGTTTACCAGATTTGAAATCGTACTTCTATATGCCTGCTGTTTGGTTTGTATGAAAGAGTAGTTGACTCTCCAAAACAAGACATTATTTGAATTAGAGGGCCATGAATAAGATTTGGATGGAACACTTTCTTATAGTGTGATAAGGTTAAAATAAATATTGATTTTAAGAAGCATTTTATTAGGCATATGGAGGTGTGATGGCTCAGTAGTTAAAGATGCTGAGCTTATCACCCGGAAAGCTGACAGCCTGGTTTTGAGACCTGAGGTCCCTGTGATAGGGTGAACCTCTGTTGCTGCCCCAGTGCCAGCCAACCTAGCAGTTTGAAAGCATGCAAATGTGAGTAGATAAATAGGCACCATTTCAGTAGAAAGGTAACAGGGTTCCATGCAGTTCGCATATGGTCATACTGGCCACAAGATTACAGAAGTATCTTCAGACAATGCTGGATCTCTCAGCTGAGAAAGAAAAATGAGCACTGCCCCCTAGAGTTGAACTTGACTCGACAGGGGAAACCTTTATATTTACCTTTTTTTTATTAGGTGTGCCATCCTAAAGTCTGGAATAAATGCAAAACAAAGTTCTCTACAAAGATTCCTCTTTGGATATTACTCAGGGAGCTTTTTAAAGAAAGAAATGTCAGACTGATGGACTTATGGTCAAATAATACATTTTAATCAAGATGAACCTACTCATAAGTCTAAGGAAGAGTTGAAATTAGAAGGATGCATCTGTCATTGGTTTATATACTTATAATATAAAAAAGATGTAAAGTTAGACAAAAAAACCTGATAAATTTGACACTGCAAAAATGAATTTGAAATTGTATTGTGTGGTAGGGATGAATATGTTATTGCCAAGTTTTCAAGTTGTTACTGAAATTGAATTTGGGGAATGAATATGTGAAGCATTGTATGATTCAATAGTCAAGAATTTTGACCATAATGAAATACTTGAACAATAGGAAAATATATGGACAAAGGGTTCAGAATTTACACTGAACTATAACTTAAAGAAAAAATTTATCAAATGATGCACTAATGGTATTTAAACCTGAACAAATTGTGAAAAATGCATAAAAGGGCCTCAAATGTATGTTGGAAATGTAAATATAAAGAAGGAACTTTTTTTCATTTTTTGTGGACTTGTGACAAAGCAAAGAAATGTTAGGGTATTTTAATACAGAAGATTCTCAAAATGATTATAAAAATCAAAGAGACTTTTATTTTAGTTTTAATAGACAAAGAACTTGAAAAAATTGAACTTTGTTGTTATACATATTGACATCATAATTTTCTATGTACAAAAATGGAAAGATATACTAATGGCTGGAAAAACTGACAGAATTGGCAGAGATGGACAAATTAACTGCTTTAAACAAAGAAAAGAATGCATCCAAATTTGTTTCTTCTTGGAAACCACTTCTGGATTTTGTGCTTGAGGTAGAAAAAAAAATGAAACTTTGGGATTTGCTAATTAGGTAAGTTTATTGTAATAGAAATGGCTAGTATGTATTAAGCATGCAAAAGTAAAAATTTGAGATTGTAACTATTTTTAGTCTACTGTACTGAAAAAGTTGGAAGTTAATGCTTTTCTTTTCTTTTTTCCCCTTTAGCCTACACTTCCATCTTCCACTGTTCCCATTTCCTATTTCCCCAGTATTTTCATTTGCATTTGCATTTTATACTTTGGTAAGTCTAATAAAATTATTTAAAAAATGAGTATGCTGGAGCTCATGTTTCTGAACAATCCAGAAGGATTTTTTTTTTCATTACTATTACCATTTCCCAGAGGGCTTGCTGCAAAACAGTTAAGAAAGGCAAGAAATCCTGGGAATTACTGGTGGAGACCAGGGATGGGCTCCACTTACCTTTACTACCGGTTCGCAACGGGAGTGCACGTGTGCAATTCTGAGCATGCTCAGAAGCTTTTGCACATGCGCAGATCATCCATGATGATGGCCGGCCAGGTGGGCAGAGCCTCCCGCTGCTTTTACTACCAGTTCGCAAGAACCAGACCAAACCAGGAGCAACCCACCATTGGTGAAGACAAGGAATGCCACTATATCAGTTCCTGTCCTAACTAGATGCCTTACCAAATATTAATTTACTATACATTCTAATCTTAAAATTCAAAACACAGGAAGCTAAGTTTGCACATTTTCTACTAGCAAATAATATGCAAATTGTACAAATTATGTAAATGTTATTTGATTGTTTGCTCCAATAAGTCAGTCAGATTTGATTTGTTAGACACCATAGTTCAGCATCAGCAATACTGATAATGTTGATAAAGAATAATAGTAAATAACCCACCCTGAAATAAAAGTTTGACTATGTAGTCATTTCTCCATTCACTAAACCTTTTACTCAGGGTAGATATCTTAACTACTTTGAATCATTTCAGTATTATTCAGTAAATAATAGAGTTATTGATTTTAGCTGCTAAATAATTAAAAATCAGCACACAAAAGAGTAATTGTGGATAAGTACTCAGATATTTTGTTCCACATGGACTTCCAAAGGATTCCCTCCTTCCTTCCATTTTCGCCTGACATATCTCAGATGCCAAATATTTTGCATGGCACCATTGTTGCCAATATGAAGATGTACAAAAATCTTAATAAATAGCTGAAAATACACTGTTTCTTGCAGGCTTATTATTTACTTTATACTGAAATCTAATGTAAATTGTACAGATATATTCTGTGCATCATAAATATAAATGTTTCATGTATCACCAAAAATTACAAAAAAGCTTGTTTTGTATTTGTTCATTGCATAACATTTCTAGCCCATTTTTCTCATAAACTCCAGAGTTACAATAATTTACAATAAAGCCCTTCTAAAACCCTTAAACCTTTAAATCTATTTAAAGGAAAAACATCTCATTTTATAGACCATCAACCCAAAAGCAGAAAGTACAGTAACACAAATTTAACCAAAGGCTTACGAGAATAGACATGTTTTTATTTGGCAATGAAAGGCTTGACAGCTACCATAACCGAATAGGGAGACAATTCCACAATTGGGATATTTGAATAGGGAATACCTTCACATGAATCACTGCACAAATAATCCCTGGCAGATGTGATATCCTTAAGACAAAATACTATTCAGTTAACCAGGTACATAAGGGAGAAGTTATGTAAATAAATACTTCATTTGTATCTTACAATTCTTCCAAATGACTCACACTGATATATATATTTCTTTCATATTCATCACTTTTCCTGCAAGATTTGGGCTGAGAGATAGTGACGAGTACACAATCACCTATTGAAATTCATGGCTGAATGAGAATTTGTAACAGGGTTTCTTATTTTCAGATAGTTCCACTGTCTGTTACCAGTGAGCAGAAATGATTGAAAAATGCATGCAGCACATATTATTTTTATATAATGACATATCTAATAATATATTTACATTTCATTTTCTAGGAACTAGATGCTGGTGTTTTCCATTAATTTGCAAATGTGCATGGGTGTGCATTATTTTCCTAAAGGTAAATTTGTAGTTTCTTGGGCTAAATTTGATGTTTTATTATGAGACAAGTGTAATATGTTGCAACACCACTTCTCAGCAAGAAACACCACAAATGTTAAATAGTCCTTGGCACAGGACCATTTAAGCCTATAGAACTGCATAGCTAAATGACTTGAAGTGATGATTATGAATCTTCAGCTTGAGTTGCTTGTGCTGGATACTACCTGTTCTGGTGAGACTCTGGATTAAAGCAGTAATTCAAGTAATTCACCTAAAAGTACTTTGGGTTTGGCCCAGTGGTGAAATCTGAACAGGTTTACTACTGGTGTGCTGGCTGTGCATGCGTAGTGCGCACCACGCACCAAATACGAGGTGTGCACATGCACACACACGTGTGGTCAGTGCATGCCAAAAGGAAGCATGGGGTAAGTAGAACAGCACACGGGGTGTGTGTGATCAGCTGTGGCACATGATCTTCAAAACTTTTTTAAAAACATTTTTTACTATCAGTTCGGTGAATCGGACAGAACCTGGAGCATTTCACCCCTGGTTTGACCCTCCTAAAAACCTTTCCATTCATTTTCAATGACTTTTCCTCTTTTTTTTTTCCACCAGTGACCCTCAGTGAAATGAAAGACAGCAATGCAACAATGTTGAGTTATGAAGTCCTAAACTTCAAACTGTTTCTTTAGCAAAACACAGAAAACATAGCAAAGGTGGGGGGGGGAAATAGGGAGAATATCTCTCTTAATTTAGGATATGTTTGCATTCCCCAGAATGCTTTTTTGTGTGTAGTGGGCATTTTAGAAATACTCTAAATAAATACCTAGCAAACCTGGAGAAGACATTAGAGATCACTGAGGTTCTACTTATCGGAGCAAGATATCTAAGGTTCATTTACTTCAGTTTGGACCTTAATACTTCCTGATCTTTGAATGAGATGTGAAATCTTCTCTTAGTTCACTAAATCCATTTGGATCAAGCAATGAAAAGAGATTATTTTATCTGGACTGTAGCACACAATGCATATAGTGTTTAGCCTGTGATCTAATTCTGTGGCATTATAATAATCCTTTGAATAAGCGCATCTTAAATAATTATAAAATTTGCAAGTAATACAATGTATTAGCCATCAGCGACATCATCTTTTTTCCCTGTGCTGTTCTGCAACTATTCTTTTATTCATGCATTTCTGAGAGAAAAAGCTGAATTAAAACTAATGGGAGGAAATCTCCATGATTTGTAACAGCCCAGTGGGAATACAATCTGTACTCCTTGAATGGCTTTAATCCAATTGAATTTATATGTCAAAGAGCATGATGGATTTGTCTGTAGAGTTGTAAAGTGGAGGATAGAGAGCACTTTAGTTTTTAATAGGTAGGCACCACCTGCTTTGACACACTCAGAAAATCAAGGCAACTTTGAGAGGCCTGTGGTGAAATTTGAATGTCTTGCTACAAAGTTACTTATATGGAAACTAATACCCTTTTCTCTGCGAGAGAAATGTACTAATCAAGAAATATGCCTACGGCAGCCTTAATTGATCTCTTAACATCTGACTGATGGCTTCCAGAAAATTACACATAGAAATAATATTTCCCATTGCCTAAACTACAGTTTGAAAACTCAGCAAGATCTTCCTTTGTATTTTCCTTCTTGGCCTCAAGAGTAGCTATCTCTTTGATCAAATTATATTACATCTGAAGCAGTAACAATGAAATGCAGAACTTCTCAAAACCAAAATTGTACACTAAAGGACTCCCTCCCCATTCTAATCAGGGATCACACACATCCATTGTACATCTACATCTATTTCCTAGGGCCACAGGAAATGTAGTTGATAAAAGGATGACTCTGGAAGGCATACCTGATATTTTACAACTATACAATTGTATGTTCCTCTGTTGCTTCTTTTCTGGTCTTATTGTGGACAGTTGACTTCAAAATGTAAGGTATGTTCACCTTTCAATGGTCCTAAAAGGCAACCAAAACAAATATATTAAGTGAAGGTCTTAGTGTACAAGTCAACATGAACAGATACTTTTTCTAAATCAAGGTTCAGCTGATAAGAAACAGTGTCTCTTGGTATACAAAGGAAATACATGATTGTTAAAATTCACAAGGTAAAATTATTGCTACAAAAAAGATTTCATAATGTAAAGGAGGTTATATACTGTAACTTCTCATTTTACATTTAGAATGAAAGAATTTTAAGCTAAGTTGATCTCTGGGCTTTAACACAGAGAGTCTGAGTACTACCACTGCTTTCAGATTTTCTAACTATTGTTGGAAGATACAAAAGGAACATTTTCTTTTCCGGTGAACAGAGACAGCTCAAATTTGCACTTCAACATTTCAGTTCAATCTGTGTTATACACACTACTATGACAGTAGTGTGCTGTCATATTGTGTTTGGCAGAAAAGAAATGTGGACTTGAGTAAGTGACAAAAAAGACAGATATCTAAATGTAGGTGTGATCCTTTATTGATATCAAAGGAAACTGTTGAAAGTAAAAGGAGCCATTATCTTTTAACAGTCCATTTAGCAACTACACAGAACTGGAAATTCCCTGGCCAATTTTTGTCTTTGGTGATCAATGATCATGGTAACCCAATAACTTCATTTATCAAACCAAGAACCTCAGATACATTTTTTTTTAAATTTGTATTCCCAGTGTACTTATGAACACTATGCATTAATGGACCTGCCTTTGTGTTCCTAGGTTTCTTGGCCAATATTTTAAAAAATTAAATTAAATTGGGGGCTGGCATTTTGAAGAACAAACCTCAAGTGCCCACCTGCATTTTATTTAAATCAAAGCCTCCAGCATCCACAGGCATTTTAGAAAATAATTAAACCAGATTTGCAGCCTAATGTTACATTAGGGAATGCCCAGGAAAAACAAAACGAAATATAAGCTGAAAAGTAATAAGAAACCCACCCCCTTTGGTGAGGAGCCCCATTTCCAATTAGCCTTCAATTAATCTTAATAACCAACAATGCCCGAAATGACAGCCATTTACTCACAATATGTTATTGAAATTGCGAAATTGCCCACAAGCCTCAAACAGCTATGAACTCTACTGTATGCAGTATTATATAATAAAACTATATTGATTCTGCATTGAATTCTACAAAAGAAAGAAAGAAATCTTTAAAATAAGAATTGACCAATATAACCTTCTTTGTTATTTTGTAAATACATTTAAAATAAGATAACAAGTTATTCATATATAATTATTTACCAGCAACTATTTATCATATTGGGGGGGAAATTCCGCTGCAATTTTCCAATGGAGGTTAACAAAGATAGAATCACTAATGAACTGTACATCTCCTTATAAAATGTAGATATGCAAGCATTATGTTGATTTTTTTAATATTAAAGTAGAATTATTATAAACATCATAAAAAAAGGTGAGCATAATAGCTTTAATACTAGTTCCACATTAAAAGAATATTCAGTTTTGCTATTATAGGTTAAATTATTTTGTAATGTGAAAGAGAGTGGCCTTTTTCCTTGGGTAGATTCTGAAGCGGTAAGATGCTGGCGTGACAAATGTCCATATTATGTACATCAGGCTGTCAAACCATGAATGCAATTAGGACGGGCGGCTTCTTCATTAAGTAGCATAGACATAAAGGGAAATGTCACATGACCATGCTTTACTTATGACAGTTTGTCAGTTCTGCCTGTGTTAAGTGAATCACCTGTGATCATTAAGCACCATGTCTCATGATTGTAAATTGTGATTTCTTGCCAGCTTCCCCATGTACTTGCTTGTTGGAAGCTTGCTGTGAAGGTCACAAATGGTGATCAGCAGGGATATTGCAATGGCCACAACTTCAAGAACTGGTGGTAAATTTCCTTTTTCAGCATTTGGATTTTAATGAAGTAAGGACAATGTATGGAAGATATCTCGATGAGAATAGGTAATTCAGCAAGCCATGAAAATTCATGTTATCAATAACATTCCTGAATCAACATCTTCGAATAAGCCAGCACATGTAGGTAAAACAATAGGCAAGAAAACTCCTTTAAATGTGAGGAAGGATGCTTATGAAGATAAATATTCCCTTTTACAGCACAGCAGACTGTAGTTTTGAAATCTCTAATCCCCTTGGAAATCCTTCAGAAATAATCATCTATATTTAATAAATGAACACTCTTTTCTGAAATGATATATGCAACTTCATTGTCCAATTCCATATATTCCACATATTCATAGATTAATGTTCTATACACCAAGTCCTAAAAATATTGATATATTTAATCTTTTCAGGTTATTCAGGGAGGATATAGAACATATAACTTCTGACTTTTCTACTTTTATTTCTACTTTTGAACATCCAATCAGACTATTATAATGTAAGCAGGCAACACATGTTTTAAATTTCTGGAATACCAAATGAGCATATTTTGAATCTTCCCAAGTACAGTAATCAGTGCAAATCTATGTATTGGTTATGATGTATGTTAATTCCAGTAATGAGCATTTGCAGGTCTAATTAATTTTTTGCAGATGTTGCCTTTATCTACCACTGTTCAGTTAGAGCTTATTCTTTTCCATAAATTACAGAAGATGACAGAAAGACTTTTGAGTTCATGTGGAAGCCTAAAAAAAAAAAAGACAGGCTAATTTAATATCATCTGTGTGAAGTTCAAAGCTTGTATTTCCAATCATTTTCAAAGTGCATACATCTTCAGTGTCTAATCAATGCAGAATAGAGAGGAGGGATTGCTCTACTTATGGGACTTGGTTTACAGACCAAAAGTTTTCAATGAAGACTGAAATAATCTACAGGACAAAATGTTCATCACCAAAACAATTCCACTCTGATATCCTTTCTAAACTGTCATATTCAAGATGATACCATGTAAACCAAGAAATGGAAAACCAATACACAATGATTATTATTTTCTTCAGAAGCAGCACCCTGCCATTATTCATCAATTTTCCAATTTGTCCTTTTGCCAGAGTTAGTAATGTGCTCAAAATGAAGTCCTGTTGAATTCAGGATAATAATGAATACAGATTTGGGTTGATTTCTTCAGCGTGAGGTTTAACTAAAACTCTTGTGATCTGTAAATCATGATTACTGACTTGAATGAAAGAGCCAGATTTGTTCAACTAATAATGGTTAGACAAATTTAGATAATATGTAGAATAGTTTGCGTTGTGTTATGGTCATAGCTTCATGTGATGTGAGAAATTTCTACCCTTCCTGCTGATTACCCTATTTTTTGGAGTATAAGATGCACTTTCCCCCTTCCCTAAAAGTGGGTGGAAATGTCTGTGCGTCTTATACAGTGAATGTTGCCAAAGCACCACCCACACCCACCCTTCGGCCATTTTTGGCCTCCGCGCATCGCATTTTCGGCCTCAGCATGCTTCATTTTAGACCTGTTCCAGGCTGCGGGGATTGCCACAGCACATCACCGCTGATCGCAGCCTCCATACATCGTATTTTCAGTGTCCATATGCTCCGCTTTTGGCCTCTGTGTGTCACATTTTTGGCCAGCTCCAGGCAGCAGGGATTGTGGCAATCCCGGAGGCCTGGAACAAGTCTAAAACGGAGCGTGTGGAGGCCAAAAATGTGACACGCAGAGGTAAAAAAATGCAATGTGTGGAAGCCAAAAATGCAACGTGCAGAAGCGGCGATGGGCTGTGGTGATCCCCACAGCCTGGAACAGCTGATTAATAGTATTCTGGGAGGCCGATCCAACTGCCAATCAGCTGCTCGTGCTGAATCAAGCTGTGATAATGTACTGAAGATGACCAGGATATTTGCTGTTTGTTGCAAGGGCGCTAGCCAGATGAATACCAATGGATTCTGGTAGGCAGAGGCAGAATTTTTTTTCTTGTTTTTTTTCCCCAAAACTAATGTGCGTCTTATCCTCTGGAGCATCTTATACTCCAAAAAATATGGTATTTTCTCATATACAGTTTAGCAATTTCCAAAAAGAAGAACAATGGAATTCTGAAAATCCATTTATTGCTAGTAGGATAATGTAAGAATCTCTTCTGTAATGTCCTGTTTCCTCCCTTTTTTGCTGCCCTTTCCATGTTCGGTGATCTATTAGTCATTTCATTATATATATGGAGAAAGTGACCTTCATAATTCAGAAAGAGTCCATTACTCCTTTTTTTCTCTTGTGATGACTTCCCAATTCAAATCTTAATGTCCATGAATTGCAATCAAATGACAAGGGAGACACACCATAGCTATGTGCCTTTTCTTTTCCCCTTGTATAAAGGAGGTTTGGCGATATCACTGATATCACAAACACTGAGCAATTTATTATTTAATTCTCACATAGAAGATGTATATGTATTTAATCCCTTGCAATGATTGAAAAACACATTTACTAAAAGCTGATGGGTTTAAAACATATTAGAACAGCAGCACTGAAACATCTGTGAAAATAATCTCTGCTTTGAGCCACCGTCTAATAAGAAGGATTCTTCCTTAAATTCCAGTAGCAGTTTGGTCTATCACATGAGCTTCATTATACTATGAAATGAAGAAAGCAGAGTGGATAATTAATTCAAATGTATCCATGCAGAGACTTGCAAAAGGTATCCCATTGATTTAATGGTGCAGGGCACATTCTATGGGAGTAGGTGGTCTTGTAAGTAGCTTGGTTTGAAGCCGTGTAATGCTTTGTACACCTTTGTGGGCACTTGAAATCAGGCTCAGAAAGAAGCTGGCATCTAGTTTCAACACAGGAATAATGACAAACAGAAAAAATAAAAACCTGATCATCATCCAAATCTGAACTGTTCCAAAAGCAATCACTATCAGTATTGTTTTCCAGTGCTGAATTTTAAAACCATTGCGTTATTGGACTTGGGTAAATAAGCATACATTTCATACATTTAACAGCAGATTACAGCCAAAAGGCTTAACTTGGATCAGGAAGTCACAAAAGCTGAGTATGAATATTTGACATTTGAAAAAAGCTGAAAGCAGAAAGCTTCCATAGACTGACTGTCACTATCAAATATCATTGTCTGAAGCCTAAAATTGAACAGAATTCAGTGCTTCTGAGCATGTGCTGACTGCTCCAAATCCTGACCAGTTCCAGATCCCACCAAATCCAGATCCTGCCGATCCAGAATTAACTAGAAAGGCCTCCCCAGGTCAACACAGATAAATAACAGGCATATCTTAGCAAGTGTGCAGTGGAAGGGAAATAATATATCAGTGAGCTTTGGAAGATTTTTCGTCTCATCCTCCTTTCACTGACCACAAGGCAATGCACAGCCAACTCTCACTGGCATTCTTACCTCTTACAGCTCTCATGTTGCAGATC
Organism: Pantherophis guttatus; assembly: GCF_059756535.1. Taxonomy (NCBI): domain Eukaryota; kingdom Metazoa; phylum Chordata; class Lepidosauria; order Squamata; family Colubridae; genus Pantherophis; species Pantherophis guttatus. The sequence continues at coordinate 32,717,421 of NC_142068.1, read as the reverse complement.
TGGATATATTGAGAACAACAGGTGTCAGCTCCAGCACTGAATTAAATCAAGTTAACACTTCGCATTGCCTCCTAGTTTTCATGTTTCTTAACTCAGCTGAACTTTGCAAATTAAGGTTTTAATAGTTGACACTATTTCTTAATGTGGACTGGATTTCTGTGTGTCCTTAAGCCATGGATTTAATGAAATTAATAACTTTTTTCCATTAAGTTTTTTTTCCCTCCTCCTCCTTGGAATTCTTCCACTTAGTGTACGAATTTGTTTTTCTTTACAGAAAGCTGTATAATACTTGTTTATTCTTTAGGTTTTCTTCCTGCCTTTTATCCATGAATTTAAAGCAATGTACATAGAACATTTTTCCTCCAGTTTTTCCCTCCAATAGCAATCATATGAAATAAATTGAAGTAAAAGATGAAGCCTCTGGTTACTTTATCACTTCATGAGCTTTCATAGCTGAAGCTGAATTCAAACATGGATCACTTTGATCTTAAGAAAATGCCATAGCCACCATGTTGGAGTAATTGTAGAAATTACAGCAATTGTAGAAAGTATCCCAAACTTTTCAGTCTTATAAATTTGTTGAAACAAATTTTCCAGGAGAAAGAAAAGCAGGCAGACTTTTTACTTGCTTGGTTCCTGTCAAATGAGAATGCTTTTTATTAATTACTTTTATGATAGTTTGAATTTTCCAAAATAAGAAGTGCTTTCACAGCACCTGTTTTCAAAGCGGAACTCTTTAGAATCTTCTTATATTTTTAAAGTTTTTTTCAATCCTTTAGGCAACACTGGAAAATTTTCAAATATTTGTATAAATAAGTTCATGGTTAACAACTCCCTGACATAAAAACTTTGCAAAATTATCTTATTTTGATTTCTGAGTACATACATATACCAGTGCATGAGCACTCTGAAGTTAAAAGAAAACACAAACATGCTTTTGCAAAATAGTGTTTTCTGATACAACAGCATGACATTCAGTAATTTATATACAGTAATGGTCTGGCACTGATGTCATTGTATAAGTGAAAACAAAACCTTGAACTGGAACACAACATGTCTTAAATGTTTTACTGGTTTGAACCTTCAAAATGGGCTTATTATATGAGTAAACTCTTGATAACCTGCTATCCATATGCACAGATTACAACTCAGCACACCTGTAACCCTCACTGCTCCACCATGTCTGTGACCTAATATGAATGGACCTTATGGAACTAGTTCTACGCATGAGAACTAGTTCTATGAACGAGAACAGCAATTTCCATAAATACAATTTCATGCATATATTCTATTTGCATTCATAATTGTTCTTAGATGTTCTACCTTCTATAAACAATAGGTACACAGCTTTTAAGGGGTTGAAGGTATAAGATTTGCAGAGTGAGTTAAGGACTGCAAAGGAGAAACAAGCAGAAATCGGGTGTGTCCAAGAAAGTAAATTTGGGGGGGGGGGATATGACATATTTTCTTAAATCCCATCTATTTTAAGTGCTCTATTTTCTTCTTTATCTACTCCTACCTTCTCCAGTTTGAAGATTGCTAAATTCAATTTTAATTTGCTCTATTAAAATTACTAAGGAAGGTACTGGTATACTGCTTGCAGTACATGGTCCACACAATGTCAGGAATTAGGCATGGACTACAATTTCCCCTGTGTTTTAACCATGCACACCCAGTATGCCTAAGTGAAGATAGAATAATGATGGCTTCTTCATAGGGTCTTTTTCGCAATTCCTCATGCCCAGCATATGAGGGGAAAAAGAAATTTCTTTGGTAAAGATCTTTTTTTTATATTGTTCCATAACTCCTACTATTTTAGTTTTGTGGAACACACTGTAGCACAATCAACACAATACTTATATGGCTGTTCAAAACTGTGCATCTATATTCAAAAGAGACAGCCAGTTTGGAGTAGTGTTAAGACATCGGGCTAGAAACTGGGAGACCATGAGTTGTAGTCCCTTCTTAGGCATAAAACCAGCTGGGTGACCTTAGGCTAGTCATGCTCCCTAAGCCTTTCCAAAGAGAAAAATGGCAAAACATTGCTGAAAAACCTTGCCAAGAAAACTGCAGGAACTTTTCCTGACAGTCTACAAGAATCATATATGATTGAATGAAAGGGGGTGGGGATCAAAACAGCAATGTTAAGAGATTTCACAAAATTCCCTTTCCTCCTATTTTTGGAAAGTTGAACATATCTTAAGAGCTTGTCTTGTTCTCATTAATTCTGTACTGTATCTTCTGGAATGGCAGGGCTTACCAGGTTTATTGTCCAAAAAGAACTGCTGTAGGTCACACCTGCCCAAAAGTTATATTGGATTATTTATTTATTTATTTAAGTTTTACAAATTTAATATAATTAATTTTAATAAGAATTAAATGTCATCAATAAGATGCCTCTCTAGTCAGATATTCAATAATTTCCTTACTCTTTAATAAAAACTGCAATGTAATAACATTTTGGGAGCTCAGTAACCAAGGTTTGGGAAGCACATATGCACAGGTTGAAGTTTTCACCTCTACCTCAGAAGAAGATCAGTGGTGGGTTTCTCCTGGTTCAGGCCAGTTCGGGCGAGCCAGTAGTGGTGATGATGTTACGTCAGCGAACCAGTTCTCTATGACTGTGAGCTGAGCCCCTCCGCCTTCCTCTGTATTATACCTACCTTTATTTGTCGTTTTCTAGCCCAGCTGATAGGCGCAGCAGAGTGGATTGCTGTGCCTCAGCTGAGCATAAATCTAATGCGCTTGCGCGAAGTCCAAATTTGACAACCTCGCGCAAAGCGCATGCGCAAAGAGAACCGGTGGTAACACCGGTTAGAACCCACCACTGAAGAAGATACTGCAGAGATACAGCACTGAAGCATCCAATCAACCTTTCTGCTGAAAAAGCCTACTCAGGCAGCCAAGCTACATATAGGGTTAAATGTCACCAATGCAAAAGATAATTAATCTTATCTGTCACTGCAGCTGTTTCACATAATTTTCACTTAATAGCAGCAAATATCATGTATCATGGTAGGTTGAAAGAACAGTAAAGGAAAGCAAAGTTTTGAATGTATTCTTGAAAAGACAAGTTTAGCTTTCATAGGCATGACTGAAATCAATTCATCCTTAAAAGAAAGCCATGACTTTGAAGCCTATGTTTCCTCCATTAACATTTTATAGTCATTTCTTGAAGTGTATTTCAAGGGCATGAAATATATGGTGAGAGTCACAGAACTTTGCTTAAACTTTCCTGCAATCATGGGGAAAAGGGGAAAGAACCATAGGGAAGTATTTCTCTTTTTTCTCACGTGCACTTTTTTCCCCCTGCAAAGCACCTTCCCAATTACGAAAAATTCTGATCCTTTAAATGTCAATTGTAAACTAATCAAATTGAATTCTCATCTTTCTCCACAGGTCAAATTGGATTAGCATGGCTATTTCCAGGATAAATAAGAGCACAACTAAGTTCATTCATTTAGCTAAACTGTAATGTTTAACCATTTGAACTGTTTAATAAACTAAACAGTGATTTGATTTGATTTGTTTTGGTTTAACCATTTGAATCCAGCTAAATGTGGCTTGTTCAATAAATTCATGGTTTAAAATCTGGCCTCTTTCAGATACAAGAATCCTATCCACTTTGAATCTTCCTACCTGTCATCCAATTGTGAAACATGAAGGAAAACCAACTCTATTTCATTAATATAAATATGTTGAGGGCACAAAGATTCATATCCAGATTTTTTTGAGCTATGCATTCAGTTATCTGCCCTAATGAACAAATATACTTATGTTTCCTCCTACATTTACATTTAATGCTTTTAATTCTTATTTTCCTATGAAAATATTGGTATTTGAAAGAGATGGAACTGTGGTGGTGCAGTGATTAGAATGCAGGATTGCAGAATGACTCTGCCCACTGCCAGGAGTTCAATCCTGACTAGCTCACGGTTGACTCAGCCTTCAATCCTTTCCAGGTCAGTAAAATGAGGGCCCAAATTATTGTGGGATAATGTACTGACATTGTAAACCAGTCATAGAGTGGGACACTTTTTGGGTTGGGACCTTACATTGTTGTAGCTGTGCTGGATACTCAAGTGACCATTAGCAGCCAGAAAACATCATTTATCAAGGTGTTTTCTATCACAATGGGATGTTTCTTATGCCAAAGATATTCCTGCAAATAAGTATGAAGCTGAAAGTGATGACAAGGTGATGCTTTATAATATATAACAAATCTGTTTGTTACCTTTTAGAAAAAGAATAGTCAAGAAGATCAGGAAGATAAGTGCCTGGAACACACATTCAAACTATGGGACACAGTTTGCCGTCTGACTTTATGGACAATTTCCATCTTTAATTGCATGTAATATTTTTGTATTTATAGCATATGTAACTTGTACTATAGGATATGTAAAACTTGACAGCTTGATTATTGAATAGAGTGCTGGAGACTCTAAGAAGTAGTTGATAGGGCCACAGCAAAAACTAAATTTAATCCTTTAATATGCATGCAAGTAAATAATACAAATAAAATACAATAATACAAATATAATAAAATAATAAGAATAAAAATACAATTTAGTGCATAGTATTAAGAATTATGTTTAACATAGAAATCTTTATTATACAATACATAATTGAATTTACTTTGTAATTTTTAGTCATGCCATATCCAGCATTAGTTGTAAAATTTAAGCAATCTTATGCTTATCAACATTAACATTTTAGAAATCTTAATATTTCTTTGTCTTTAAAGATTTAAGTTATTTGAGTATCCAAGTGTTAATAATCTTCACTCAATACTGTATAAATGTTACTGCCTCCAAATAGCATAATGTGGTGTTTATACTTTATAATAATACAATAAAACAGTATGAAAAGAGAAAATAAAATTAGTTAATATTAAATGACAGAGTTATTTAACTATGCTTGGTTATCTAAGTTATATAAGTTTAGTGGTGGAAGTGCTGATCTAGAAAGTAAGAGAGTTTAAGGAAACTAGACAGGAACACCTTGAATTGTATTAAATAAATGTGGAAGATTATTTTTCTCCAGTCACATATTTAAAAAGTATTACTTATTTTCGGGGCATCTTTCAGGGTTCTTTTCAGGTGTATCATGGAGCCCAGTAATCTTAGTTTAGGTACCACTGCAACATTTAATAGGGTTGTGCAAGTGTCATGTTTTTGATCAGCCAATAGCACTTTGGGGTAGCACTATTGGTACCATGACTATAGCAACTGTATGCAACAACGTAAAGCAGATGCTTTTCCCCCCAGGATTACACACTTCTGCACATTTTACACACTCTTTAAGACTGAACTGAAAATGCTTCACAGTCTTGGTATGGAACCACTATAGCCCACATTATTATTGTTTTATTTGACTAAATATGCAACCTAAAAAAGGCACTGAATAACAAGATAAACTACAGAACCAATTAAAAATCAAGTTAAATTCCTTCAGCAATAATGTAAACATTTGAGGCTGCTACGTGAGTAACATTATTTTTTTAAAAAAAATAAATACCTAAAGCAACTCATTGGAAAGAGTCATTGGCATGTTTTGCTATATTAATCTGCCTTTTGTCTCTTAAATGCCCCTTTGTCAGTATCATGGTTTCATCAATCTGCGTTGAAATGACTTGTTTTAAATGTATTTCTTTTTTTAATTTGATTTTATTGCTGTATCTTGTTTTATGGGTTTTAACTAACATGTATGATCTCTCTGGATAGCTTTTGTTGGAGTAAATGTTTTAAAAATGAATTCAGAATGTCTAAAAATTGCTTCTTGTATAAAAACTATTAAGAAATTGCTCCTTAATTACTTATGATTATAATAGTATCTGGCAGAGATGCCAGTCTCTGTGTATGCCACACTTCTGGGCAGCTGCTCAGACTATAGAGGAATCGGCAATCATTTTGTAACTATAGATGAGATGGGCCAAAGCCACCCAGCATTTTACACATCTATCCTACAACTGAAGCTTTGTGACATGATAGCCATGTCCAGACAAATCTGCCTCTTTTCCTTAGGCAAAGAAAATGCTTTATCATTTCTAACTATAGAACTGACATCTAAAAGGTTCAAAGAAATCATGTCTTCTTTCGGGTTTTTCTTCCAAACATTTTTAGTAAGCATTACTGGCATACTTCTGATATGTGCTCCCAAATTGGAATGTTAATTCTGCTGAACATGAAATGTTTACTAATCCCCTGTAAGGCCTCTCTCTGCTTCTCTTTAATCCATAATAATACCATTGTTTTATAAACCCAATTGTGGATTACGGGACTCTGACCAATACACAATATTAGAAATAATAGTAATTTATCATGTTAAAATGGACTTTTTTTAAAAAAAGAAGGGCTGGATTCAGATTAAATTATTGTTTCTTTATCCCCACAAGAAATTAGCAGGATTTCTGTTAATTATGTTAATTTTTTCAATTGATTTTAATTCAGTAAAAGTATGCTTAACATAGTTTGGCTAAATCAGATTTCTTTGCAAAGCATGATGGATTTAGTCTAGATCCAACCAAATGTTTTGCCCAGCGGTATGAACTCAAAACAGATGTATATCTTAACTGTGTTTTACTACCTTTCCTGGTGGTAAATTACCACCAGGAAATTTTCATATTATATAGATAGAAATTAACACACTCACAAACTGGGATGCAAAACATCTAAGTATTACATGTGTCGAGACGATCCCCGCTCGACACATCGGGGATAAAAGCAGAGCAAAAAGATCGCCATGCAAACCTCTAAGAAGATGGATTATGGGCTGCACTGGGGGGGGGGAATAGACGTATCTATTTGTTCACGGTGATGGGGGGTGATAGCGGCTAGGCAGGCGGACGGTCACTCCACGGTCAGGATAGGGGCGTTCGGGTGTTCTAATCTCCGGGGCGGCAGAGCTGCGAAGGTGCGGTGCTGAAAACCCGGAAGCCTCGCTGATTGAACGACTGAGTGGCGTGGCTATTTAAACAGGGTTGGGTTGCGATAGAGCCTAACGCCGACTTTGTGTTATCGTAAAATGAACTCAGCGTTGTCTGTGGCAAGCCTGGAGAATGAATAAACCTGTTTCCTGTTTGAAACTACCTTCGGCTGCAGCGTGGTTTGTTCAAGTGCCTAGGATTTGCTGAGCGGTCTGAGAGCATGTTCTTCAGTAGCAGTGGTGGGTTCCTCCTGGTTCCACCCAGTTTCCCCGAGCCGGTAGCGGTGATGATATGATATCACCAAAACGGTTCTGTCCCCCACCCACTCCCATCCCTCCCACCCACCCCCACGTTATTCTTACCTTTTATTTGGCCCCATCCCCAATCTATTGCTGCCTCCTGAGTCCCAGCTGATGGCTAGAGGGAAAAAAACTGTTTAAACTCTTGCCACGGGGCTTCAAAGGGCCGCCCTACAGCTGATCAGTCTTAAAAGAAAACAAATGAGTAGACCGGTGCCTGCAAAAATAAATTGGGTAGACCAGTGCCTGCAAAAATACATGAGTAGACTGGTGCCTGCAAAAATAAATGGGTAGACCAGTGCCTGAAAAAATACATAAGTAGATCAGTGCCTGCAAAAATAAATGGGTAGCCTACAAAAATACATGAGTAGATCAGTGCCTGCAAAAATAAATGGGTAGACCAGTGCCTTCAAAAATAAATGGGTAGATCGGTACAGCTCTACAAGCAGTTAAAAGCCTGGTAGACCAGTACCTCTGCTAAATCCTAAAGAATTGTCACATGACCATCAAGCCACGCCTACAAAATAAGCCACACCCACAGAACCGGTAGTAAAAAAATTTAGAACCCACGCCTGTTCAGTAGATCTAGTGATGGGTCAGGTGTGGGTGTGTCAAGTGAGGGTTTTGTAATGGGTCTTGTGATGGGTCAGTTGTGGGTCAGCAGTGGCAGTCTTGTGATGGGAGGTTACATCAGGTGAAGGACATTGGGAGGTGAACTGCTGGTTGGGGGAGCTTGCGTGAGGGTCGGTGCTGTCTCTGATTAGCTGTTTGGTTAATTTGGATTCTGAGGGGTGTGTAGGCTGATTGTAGGTCAATGTGTCTGTTGATGGAATTAATTGTGGTTTGCCAGGCTTCGATGGACTCACGAGCATGGTGGGTGGTAACGTGGCCGATAATTTTTGTGTTGCTCCACTCAAACTGGTACTGTTTGGTGTCAGTGTGGGTAGAGATTAAGAATTTGAAATCGTGGTGTTTGATTGCCAGCTGGTGTTTGTGGATCCTGGTTTTTAATCGGTGTGATGTTTGTTCCACATAGAATTGGTTGCGATTGTTACAGTTGATTTTGTAGATTATATTGTTTCTTTTACCCTTCTGTATCTTGTCTTTGGTTCTGGAGAATTCCTGGCGGAGTGGGTTTGTGGGCTATTACTATTCCTAGATAAAGTCTCCTATGTCAACTTTTTTCACACAGAGAGGGACACATGGACATTGCTGTTACACACGTGTGCTATCTCTGCTTCAGCCCTTTGCACATTCAGCATGAAGTAACTGGAAATTATCATGGAAGTGTGTGCCTTTCCTCCTCTATACAATGAGTACCACAAATGTGTAAATTTTAAATAAGAATATTCAATGTTATGTTGCGATTTGAACATGTTTTTTAATTTTAAAAAATGTTTAAGTTTGAGGGGTCCTATAAATGCTATATATAGATGTGAAAGACAGTTTGGTGTTCATATGTGCCCAGTCTGTTGTTCACAAGTTAGTGATATTCAGTATGAATGTTATACTCAATAGGTGCTATCCTGCTAATTTAATGATTTGGTAACATTTGAAAAGTGTTAAACTTGACATTTGCTTTATGGTGTTATGATGATTATTAATGAGTTCCTTTGCGAGTTTACTAAACAAGAAACTTAAACTTTCAGTTGTGAAATCTCAAAGGGCAATTAAAAATTTACACTGAGGGGAAGAAAAAGAGAGAAATGTCATTTTTGTATGATTAATGTGCAAATGGAGCTATTGAATTTGGTTTCTTTTGCTGAATACTTTTGTTTTTATATGAAATAAAAATCCTGTCAAAATACGGCCAAAAATAAAAGTATTCAAGCCTAAAAATATATAATCTTTCCTCAAAATTGTCACGGGCCATTTGTACAAGTGAAAGCATGACTTTTAATCTTAAGAGTCTGTATCACACGTCTCAATTAAAGCTCTGTCGTGCCTACCAGCAGACATTCTTTCCATTACAGGATCTTAGAAGTATGTTTGTTTTGAGAACTGCATTGAGTTACTTCAAATATTCTAAAGTATTCTCCATCCTGTCACAGGCAAGTGTTACACTGCCCAGATATTATTTTCAAGCATGATACTGTACTTCAGAATACTACAAAGGAAATGTTATAGTATTGACCCAGCTGACTGTTTCCAGCAGCTAATATTTTTAGCAGATGTTGGGGAGACCTTTCAATCCCTTTCTGGGGGTAACGGGAACTAAGATATTGATATATGTTACATTATTACTTTATAAGAGACATAATCCATTTGGGATTTGAAATAGATATAGAATACACAGCTACACTGCATGGAAGCATTAAATCAAATATAACTATAAAATGTATTACAGAACTGTGTAAACCATTCAAAGGGATACTTAAAATGTTTCCCACAGCCCAAACCTATTTTTATTGATTAGATTTATATCTCACCTTTCTCCCAGGAACCCATGGCAATGTAGATATTATTCTGTCAGATGTTTCCCCAAAACAACGTTTATATTATTTATCACATTTATATCCTGCTGCAATTTGAATCAATCATGACATAGCTTGAGCAAAGTCACCAACATAATTTGTTGGCTATGGCTGATTCCGAACCTGGATCTCCCCACCTAAGCCAGACATTTCTGGTCATAGCATATTGGTTTTTAGATCTTTTGAAATTTGGTAAAGGATTTCTGTCTGAGTTTACTTGAACAAGCTAGAAGATTTCAGAAGTGTTCCTAGTTTGAATTGACTTAGATATTTTAAGTGGGCAAAATTCCAAACACATTGTTCACACAATACTTTCTGAGTGTAGCTTGTCCCTGCACAAAATGGTTGTTAGTAATGGGAAGAGGATATGATTGGTTATAAAATGTAAAACAAACATTAATTATAAAATAACTAAATGAGGCTTTGTCTGGCTGTCAGAGTTCTAGAGATATTTTTGGAAACATTGCTTTGTAGCATACCAAAGCCATATTTACATTATTATTTTTATATATGCAACAATATGAAATCACAGTTCTTCAGCAGGTGTTGGTCTTCATCCACATCAATTTTTTCCTAAGAACCTAGGATGCTGTAATGTATCAGCATAGTATATGTGCAGATCTAAGCAGTGTAATTGACAGATGGAAATTTTGCCAATATGCACATTTCCTAAGTGCCATCAAAGATGTTTTTTTGATGTGGCATCCAGTGTACCAATAACCACTGGGACACCATGGTCAGTTGGTGCCATAATCTTTCAATTTTGATTTTCAGATCTTGATCTTCTTTGTTATCTTCTCCAGTACTTTGTATTGTATTCTACATTTCTCTGGTATTGCCACATCAGTTATTCGCACTTTTTCAACCACAGTTCTATCTGATGTGAGCCAGAATTTTAACAGTTTGTGTTCAGAAATCTCACAATATTTTAACCCACTCATGTTTTACTACTTTTTCAACTCTACATATCCACAGTTTTTCATTATTGGTATCTGATAATTTTTATGATGTTGCAATGAATAATTTTGGCAACTTTGCAATCATTTTGGCAATATCAATCATTTTAGCAATTATGCAATCTTCTTGCATGAGATGAATACATGATCTTTTGTTCCTTCTGCCTCTTTGCATAATCTGCACTTTGAATCATTTGATGATTTTTGAATTATGGCCTCGATCTCATTAATTCAAATAGTTTGCTCTTGCACAGTCTAAATCAAGCCTTCAGTTTCTTTTTTTAATATTCAGTTGTATGCCATTGTCAGGTTTTGTATTTATCCATTTTCCCTCAATCTTTTATAGAAATTGACCATGTAATGTTTTTCCTTGTCAGCATTCTCTTTGTGTTTTTATTATATGATTTTTATGTTCACTTTTAATTCCTGTACATTTAGTAAATTCCAATTTTTAAACTGCATTGATGGTTCTTCTTGGCTGCCTTTTACCTTTCTTTCTCAACAGTTTGTTTAACTTGTAGTAAACCTCTGTCTCTATTCCTACAAACCAGGTATAATCTATCAATATAACTATAGGGATGTAATTCAGAGTGATTAGCCATCAGTTTTCTTGTTTTTCAGTTCAAAGTCTCCAGTTCAGTTAATAAATTCATCAGTGTATTGTGTCACAGGTATGGCCCAAATATTGACACTTTGATGGTGTTTCCACCATTCAATTTGTCTTTACCAATTTTCTCATTCTTTGGATGTATTCTTTGCTAATCACATTTTTAACTTGTACATGCTTGATGTTATCTAATTGTAAAATGTTATATTTAGTTTTTTAAATATTTAAATATTTCTTTAATGTACATTTTTAATTAAAAAAATGCATTTCCAATGTGCAGTGTTTCCACTTTTGGAAAAAATATACACTCTTATATAATTAGACTTTACATTATATACTTTACAACTATACATTTTGGTTGAACTTCTTGAGCAGAGAAGGACAGAAATTAGTGCACTCTTTTTATTGCTGCTATCCATACTGTAGCAGAACCAGTTTGGGCAGATTCAATCAAGTTGCTGTCAGCCAACTATGTGGCAGAATTCGTTTTCATCTTTAGACAAGGGACACTTTCATTCATATAGTAATAGCCTTTGAAGTTAAACATGAAGCTCAATCAGGCTATATGCAAGATAGAGTTGTATAATTATCATATATATCTTGTGTGTCTCTGTATGTATCAATTATCTGTATTTACAAGATAGCATATAAGTATATTGAGAAGGTACATGATATATTTGTCTTTGTCTTTGTGTGTGTGAGGGGGGGGAGGGAGAGGGAGGGAGGGGGAGGGAGGGGAAGGAGGGAGAGAGAGAGAACTAAGCATACAAGAGAATAGGTTATATGTCCAATGATATTTTATCCCCAAGGGTATTCTTTTAGCTGCAATCTTGTAATCAACAATCTAGGAATAAGATCCATAGCATTCAGTCTTTTTAGAAAAACAAAGGTTAAGAAAGCCTGTGTAACAAAGTTAGCAAAAAACAAGCATGATAAACATCAAAGAAAATAGTATCATCAAATGAACAATGTTCATTTGGAAAATGTGGAAACAGACACCTATCCTGTTTGAAGAAGCAGAAGCTTTTCTAAGTCAGTAAATTGTGGATTAATAGATATCAATGTTGAGTACATGAATTCTGCAATAATTATTCTTCTGCATTTTCTTTCCTCGCACTCATTTCCTCCTGTAAAGTATCCTTACATGATATTTCTCAAGGGTTTTATTTTGTTTACTGACTTGAGATCTAAGGATTTTTATCCTCATGTTTGAGAAAGATAACATGGTTGGAATGTAAAGAATATGATAAAAAGCATGTCCAATAGTCAAGAAAACCAAACACCATCATTTAAAGGTCAAAAAGGGCAATGAACAGCAAAGTAGTTTAATTGCCTATATTGCTAAAAAATGTTCTGACATATCAGTGGCCCATTTTAAATATCAGGGGTTACTGTGTTAGTCTGTTATACCTAAAGCCATTATGGGATCTACAATTCCTTGATGGAAAACATTTTTCGTCGGGCCCTGAAAACCTATTTATTTCAACTAGCTGGGCTGGCTTGAGCTAAATTTTAAATTGGGTTGTTTTAATTTACGGCCAGAATATTTAATTATTTTAATACTGTTTTTTAAATTTTGTATGCTTTGTTTTTACTTAGGCTGTGCACCGCCCTGAGTCCTATTTGGAGAAGGGCGGGATAGAAATTTAAACAAATAAATAAATAAATAAATGTACAGAATTCATGTGTACAGAACTTTGGACAGAGAGATACACTCACACTTTCTTGCAGTTTTTAATGTACTGTATATAAAAATAAGATCACAGTGCTACTTAGGTTTACACAGAACAACCTTATCCAATTCACTTTACAGTGGGTCATTAGTTCAGAAAGAGCCCAATCCCAGTGTTATTTATTTATATCCTGCCACTATTATTTTAAAAAATAACTCAAGGCAGTCCAAGACATGTTACACCTCCTATTTTCTTCACACCAACAACCCTGTAAGGTAGGTTGGGCCAAAGGAAAGTAACTGACCCAAAGTCACCCAACTGGCTTCCATGGCTAAAGTGGGACTAGAATTCATGCTCTCTCATTTTCTATGCTGGTGCCTTAATCACTAGAACAAACTGTCTCTTTTGTATTAGTAAAAGGGTTCCATTCTGATTCATTGATGACTGATTAAGAATCAAAATTCTGTTCCAGATAATTAATATACTAACACATATTCATAATCGATAGGATCCACATGTAAAGGGCCCATATTGCTTACAAGGAAAAAGCACCTGAAGCAAATAGGCTTGTCCACCATATTATTTACATTTATTTTACACAATAAAAGAAAGACACCTATAATCCATAATGAATGTTTTGCAGAAGGATAAATTAACAAAGGAAAGGATGGGACAGAAGAAGACCAGAAAATTAGAATGGAATGGAATGGAATGGAATGGAATGGAGTGGAGTGGAGTAGAGTAGAGTAGAGTAGAGTGGAGTGGAGTGGAGTGGAGTGGAGTGGAGTGGAGTGGAGTGGAGTGGAGTGGAGTGGAGTGGAGTGGAATGGAATGGAATGGAATAGAATAGAATAGAATTTTTTATTGGCAAAGTGTGATTGGACATACAATGAATTTGTCTTGGTGCATATGCTTTCAGTGTACATAAAAGAAAAGATACGTTCAACAAGAATCATAAGGTACAACACTTAATGATAGTCATAGGGTACAAATAAGCAATCAGGAACAATATCAATATAAATTGTAAGGATACAAGCAACAAAGTTACAGTCATACAGTCATAAGAGGGAGGAGAAATAAATTTAAGGAGGATCAAGCATCAATATGGAAATAAAGATGATTAATTAATATTAAAGCAGCTGGTAATTCAGAGGAAAGACACACTTGGGTCACAAAGAACTGAAAGAGAGAAGGCACAATCAGGTATGATTCTAATCATTTACCCCTCTCTTATTTACTTCATAAGCTTGCCACCTATTCAATAGGCTGAGGCTGAAATAAGCAGAATCTGATTTTAGGACAGACCTGTTCATCTTGGAATCCATATTCCCTCCTCTCTATCAAATCATTTTTCTTAAAGGCGGGGTTGGGGGTGGGGGGCACCGTTCTACGGTGGTTCTCCTCCTACCTCTCTGACCGGTCGCAATCTGTGTTGACGGGGGGGCAGTGGTCGACCCCGAGGCACCTTGCTTGTGGGGTGCCACAAGGGTCGGTCCTCTCGCCCCTTCTGTTCAACATTTATGTAAAGCCTCTGGGTGAGATCATCCGTGGCTTCGGGGTGGAGTTCCATCAGTACGCTGATGACACCCAGCTGTACATCTCCACCCCAGGCCACCCCAACGATGCCCTTGAAGTGATGTCCCAGTGCCTGGAGGCCGTGCGGGCCTGGATGGGGAGAAACAGGCTCCGACTCAACCCCTCCAAGACCGAGTGGCTGTGGCTTCCAGCATCCCGATATAGCCAGCTGACGCCATCGCTGGCTATTGGGGGTGAATCACTCGCCCCCACGGAGAGGGCTCGCAACTTGGGCGTCCTCCTGGACACACGGCTGTCTCTAGAAGACCATTTGACGGCCGTGGCCAGGGGGGCTTTTTATCAGGTTCGCCTGATATGCCAGTTGCGCCCCTTTCTAGATCGGGACTCTCTACGCACAGTCACTCAGGCACTAGTCACTTCCCGCCTGGACTACTGCAACGCTCTCTACATGGGGCTCCCCCTGGGGTGCACCCGGAGGCTCTAGCTGGTCCAGAACACGGCCGCGCGGGGGATTATGGGGGCGACAAGACGCTCCCATGTGACACCTCTCCTGCGTGAGCTGCACTGGCTCCCGGTGGTCTTCCGGGTGCGCTTCAAGGTGTTGGTGACCACCTTTAAAGCGCTCCATGGCTTAGGGCCGGGGTACTTACGAGACCGCCTACTGCCACCAATAGCCTCCCACCGGCCAGTACGCTCGCACAGAGTGGGCCTCCTCAGGGTGCCGTCCGCCAGACAATGTCGGCTGGCGACCCCCAAGGGGAGAGCCTTCTCTGTGACGGCGCCCACCCTCTGGAATAACCTTCCCCCAGAGTTACATATAATAACAGACCTCCGGATTTTTCGTCGGGCCCTGAAAACCTATTTATTTCAACTAGCTGGGCTGGCTTGAGCTAAATTTTAAATTGATTTTAAATTGGGTTGTTTTAATTTACGGCCAGAATATTTAATTATTTTAATACTGTTTTTTAAATTTTGTATGCTTTGTTTTTACTTAGGCTGTGCACCGCCCTGAGTCCTATTTGGAGAAGGGCGGTATAGAAATTTAAACAAATAAATAAATAAATAAATTACACTATGTAATCCATTTTCCCTTTTGGTATGTGGCCCTGCCTAGAACACTAAGTTTCTAAATAACTTATCAGAGGTATAGCTCTGCAGAGAATGTCGAACTAGATTCAGGCAAATTAAACAGAACAACAGAATAACAGAGTTCGAAGGGATCTTGGATGTCTTTGAGTCCAATCCCCTGCTCAGGCAGGATACCCTATATCATTAGACTTCACTTCTATGTGACTTTAAGCCACATCTAGGCTAAGCTTGGTTTTCCCCAAATCAATTGCAGTTCCACAGTTTGATGATACTGTCATGTGAACTATACATGCGGGACATTTATTTTGAAGATCTTCTACTGAAACTTTAGTAACTATAAGGACAATGCCATAATGTAATGTGAGAAGTGTCATCTGACTAATTATTGAATGGCAACATTACTGTCAACTTTGTGTAATAATGGAACTCTATAGTTTCTCCTTTATGACTTTAAAAACAATCAAAAATGTTTTCAGTTAAAATAGAAGTAGTCAATCTTTTAGTGCCGAGGAAAGTGGAAACGGAGGTAGATTAAGAAAAGTCAGGTGTACTCTGTCCAAAATGGGGATTTCTGTTTTGGCATTTTGTATGTTTGAATGTATACTTGTGCATTCAGAGGATGGCTTTTTTGACATTCTGTCATTATATCCGAACTAATAGGAATAGATCAGACATCCATCCCTTGCTTATCAATGGAGATTGAGTGGAGCAAGTGGCCAGTTTTAAGTTTCTGGGTGTTATCATAAAAGAGGACCTGACCTGGGGCACTCACATTGCAGCACTGGTCAAAACGGCCCAGCAGAGATTATACTATCTGAGACTTCTCAGGAAACAACAACTGAATGAAAAACTGCTGGTGACCTTTTACTGCTGCACCATAGAGAGTATTTTAACTTACTGCACTTGTGTATGGTTTGCCAATTGCACAGTGGCAGATAGGACAGCACTCCATAGGGTTAATGTCATTGCCCAGATGATCATTGGTTGCTCTCTCCCCTCTTTGGAAAAGCTTTATAGCTCCTGTTGTCTTAAGAAAGTTCAAAGCATTCTTAAAGATCCATCTCATCCTAGGCACCCTTTTTTTTGGAACTATTACCATGTGGCAGACGGTACAGGACAATAAAAACAAGGACAAATAGGCTGAAAAACAGCTTCTATTCCAGGGCAGTAACCATATTGAATTCCACTGTATAGTGCAATATTAGTGCAATATCGGGTTTTCAATTCAATTGTATAAAATGTGAAGGATGTGTGTTTGTGTTTTATTTTTATAGTTAGAATATACACTGAAGATGGCATTTAATTTCATTGTACGAGATGCAATAACAATAAAGGAAACTAAACTAAAACTCTCTATTTTATGAGTTTCCTTCTTGATGAGAAATTATTTTTCAGCTTCAGCAGTTGTAGTTAGAAGAATGTATAGGGTAGGCTGTAAAATGAACCTGGAGAGCAGATTGTCCAATATGGAATTAAAGGAAAATATAATTATCTGGCTATTTAAAATGAGCATAAGCAATCTTTGCACTCTCACATTCCTTTGTGTTCATATTTATGTATTCTATAAATGTGCCTTAAAAGTCTAAAGAATAGCATGCATTGCCTCTTGCAAAGGCATTCTCGAAAGATAATGTGATTTCAGTAGGAATGGAAACCAGAAAAGTATGATGTCTCTGATTTAAAAAAATGAAATATATGCTGTGATTTGGATCAGGAAGCCAACGAAGGAAGTGAAGAATGAAACTTATATTTTGCATTAATTGGAAATATGGGTAGTGCTGCATCTGGAAGACAGGACTGCACAGAAGGGAATAACAGAGAAACCAGTTCCAGAAAGATGAAAGCAGAAATTGCAGAAGTTATAGACCAGAACTTGAGGCAGAATGAAAAGCATACCCAAGCAGGCATTAGACAAAGGAAGCTGCAGCTCTACAGTTCTGTGGTTTTGTGTATACAAAGAGACTGTTGCTGATTTGGACAGCTGGAAATCCTGAAAGTGGAACCCTAGAAGTAACTTGGCAAGCTCTCAAAAATACCATTGTGGTGATGTCATCGTAGCCTAGAGATGCCGAAAGAGCTTTTAAAGCAAAACCCTGATGATTGCAAGAACATGAAAGCTGAAGATGAGAGGTGGTGCTGTGGCTTTGAGCAACCACCACTCTGTTTTCATAATGTGTCGACAATGTTCTCTCTAATATCCTTCTCTGCTGTATGAAGTAGAGAGCTGCGTGGATTGTGGCCTGCCTGTGGGAGTACTTTGATTTAGTACTGCAAGTGGGAGAGGAATCAGTTCTGATAGAAACTTAGGCAAAGCAATGCTGCAGGAAGCGTCTCATTCCCTGTGGCTCCTGCTCATCACTGCGGCCTTCTCCAGCCACACATATACTGCATTTCTTCTGTGTTTTTTCCACTTCCATTTTCTTTTTGTGCAGCAAATGAGTTGAAAGAAAGGGCTATACGTGTCTATTTTTTTTTTAAAAAAAACTTTTCAATCTGATGAAATTTCAGCAACTATATACTTCCTCTTGCCAGTTGAATTTTAATTTGACAACTAACAATAAAAACTCCTTTCTCTGATATACAAAGTAGGCAGTGAAGGTATATAAACATTATTCAGGTATTATACGTGAATAGGATACTGAAACACATGGAAAAGAATTATCTAAATATCCATGGGTTGTTTTGATTTATTCATGTTTTACAAGTACTTGCTAAAGAGGTCTTGGTAGTCTATAAGTCACGTAAACAAATGAATATTTATCATTGGTCGGATGTTCTGAAATGTTTGTAAGATGTAACATTTCCTATAACCTAAGAAACTGATAATTTGAAAATTCCATTTTTAGTCAGGTATGGCTTTAGATAATGCAGCATGAATGTATGAGGGGATGTGTGATTCCCCTCCCCACAATAAATGACAAAAATCATTTTTTCCCAAACACCGTCACTCTGCTAAACAAATAATTCCCATAACACTGTCAAACTAACTACTAAATCTGCATTACTATTAATCTTCTTATCACCCATCTCCTCCCATTTATGACTATATGACTGTAACCTTGTTGCTGGTATCCTTAAGATTTATATTGACTGTTTCCCTATGACTATCATTAAGTGTTGTACCTTATGATTCTTGACGAATGTATCTTTTCTTTTATGTACACCGAGAGCGTAAGCACCAAGCAAATTCCTTGTGTGTCCCATCACACTTGGCCAATGAAGAATTCTATTATCTATCTATTCTATTATCTGGTTCTGCTTGTATTTGGGATGGTCAAAGAGATAATAAAAAGCACCCATCAGTAAGCAGCAAGTAAATGGGACCAGGGGATATAATAATGTAAAGCTAATATTATTTCAGTTGCCCTAGCTTCCATTTCTAGGTCTGTTTCTATGCGAATCAAATCATGCTACAAACTTTTAAACAACTAAACAGTTTGGGGATTAAGTACTAAAATGATTTTTTCTTCTTCCTGAACCTTCCCTGATCTGCAAATCCTTCTTCTAGATGTCCCTCCAAAATGAAATTAGATGTATCACTAAGAACTATGAAAGCCTTCTCAACTGTGGTGTGCTGATTGAGAATGTCCTTCAGAGCCATCAAGCATGACAATGTTTTTAACATCAAGCAAAGATCTTTCTTTTTTCTTAGGAACATTATGTTTTAATTCATTTGAATTCTTTCATTTGAAAGAATTTACTTGTTAATCAATTTGATAAAGAATTAAGTGCTTATTTGCTGCTAAAGATGGGTGTCTTTTTCTTTATTTTATATATTGCTATATTACTATAGATTTTTATTTGGGAATATTTATTGTTTGGGAGGTCTTACTTTTTGCTTTTTCTTCCTTAGCTGCTGTTGCGACTGCTGCTGCTATTATTATCACAGTCATCATCATCATCATCATCATCATCATCCTCTTAGAATCTGTCAAAAGGTCCTTACTTTCCTACTACGTACATAGGTGTATAGAGCTGAATGTACAATAATTATGAGAGCATTTGATTTCAAAATAAGATTAGTGTAATTGTTAAGTGATCCTTGGCTTAATAAAAAAAATGATTGCCCAAGAAAGGGAAATATTAAATTCTTTGTCACTCCTTATTATATGTTGTTTGCATAAAAGTCTGTGTGATTTTCTATATGCCTCCTTAAGGTATCAAGGGTGTATACATCAGTTTTCTACATACATGCTCAGAATATGAAAACATCTGTTTTGGAAGAATTAAATCCATTGCTGTGTTCATCTGTTTTTTCTCCCAGTATCTGCTAGGCACCAAGAAATATAAGTAACCCAACTTATGTCATTCCAATGCTCATTTTTCAAGAGCAGAAAATAGTATTGGTTTGGGAAACTTCTCTGGCAGAATATCAAAACTGATTGTTTTTTTTTTAATCAAATGTTGATATAAGGCATCTTTTCCATAATGTATGATGGCAGGATTGGAAAAGCTGATCCAAGGATTTTGGATCAATTCAAAATCCAGTCATCATAAAGAATGAGCAATAAGCTAGATCTGCTGACTTAACAGTCTGAAAAGGAAAACTTTTATTAAAAGCATGGGGGGAGGAAAAAAGATAAACTCAGTACTTTATTCCAAAGTTCTTATGATGACAAGCTGAAAAGGCACAATTTTCTCAACAAATGGACACTGGCTGCACCCAAAAGCTGCATCCCTAAAAATGCAGGAAACAGCAAGTAGGCTCAGATTCTGCATCTGGGACTTGGGGAACCAATTCTGCAGAAATATGAATAGAAATAAGGCCAGTGTTGTCATGTGTATCATGACATCATCATGTAAATAATATTGTGTCATTATATGGAAGACACAAGTTAAATTTCATTTGCACAATGACATCACGACACACATGACATCATTGCAGTTTCTATTGGGTGGCTGTGCGTGCATTTGTTGGTCAGACAAGCTAATTCCTACTATACTGTATATTACATGCAAATTGATAAATTAATGAAAATATTTCCATTTCAATACAATATTCCTGTGAGGGAGATGGGCAATTTAAAAATGTGATAATAGCTAGCTAGCTAGCTAGAGATAGATAGATCGATAGGTCGAGTTTTTTTTTTCTTTTTACAAATCTGTAATCCTTTTTATTGGGGTAGAGTCAGGGCTGAGCATTTACTGATCGGACGCCCTTCCTGATGCCCATGAGGAGTTCATAGCAGATATTTTCTCTTGACGCCCTGATCTGTGGCTGCTCAGGATTGAACTCTCAACCTTCCAAGTTGCAGGCTTCATCTCCAGGCACCAAATAAATAGATAAAGTAAATAGATCAATATTAATTAAATAAATAAATATGGCTAAATTGTAAGTATTTTCAAAGGTAGTGACTTTAACCTACCAGATTTTCAACTATATCATAAGGCTTTGATTATCAGATATAGAAAACAGGAAAGGGCTGCAGAGATGACTGCACAGGAACTTGCTACATTGTCTGAAAATGGAGATAAATATATAACATGGAATATTAATGGAGAAAATGCCCCATCCAAGCGGGAGGGGGGGGGATAAGTTTTAGAGGAAAATGAATGTTGATATAATTTGTTTGCAAGAAACACACATTAAAACACAAGACAAGAAATATCTAGTAAATAAAAGAGGAAGAGGAATACTAGAAGAGGAATTCATATCAGTTGGTCAAAAAAAAAAAAAGACTAATGGGATTGTATTCTAGATAAAACCCCAATTTAAATCCAAGAATATTATCAAACGAGTATAGCAGATTTGTAGCTGCAGAAATGGAGCTTAATGGAATAAAATCAATAATAGTGGGGCATTCTATGTGCCAAATGATGATAAAAGTAGTATCTTATGGACCAACTACTAACTTTTTCCTATGAAAATTGGCTTATTTTGCAGGACAGGAATAGAGTGATTTCCCCAGCCTTGGACAGAATGTCTACTAAAGGGATTAAACCCTCTCAGGGTAAATTACCAAAGACTTTCCTTGAGATGATGGACAATTTAGTATTGATAGATTCATGGAGCCAAAAAAAAAAGACTTACTAGAGAATATACTTTTTTTCAGGAAGCTATAAATCATTCTGAAGAACTGATATGATAGGATATGGATTTCTAAAAGCCTTGCAAATAAAATTTTAAAAATTGATGTCTTAGCTAGATCCTTTTCAGACCACAATCCAGTTCTTTTGATATTTAGAAAAAAGATTTTGAATTATAGATAGAGATTAAATGAATATATTCTACAAAGGGAGATGATCATAAAGAACTGTAAAAAAGAAATTAGATATTCATTTTAATAAGAACCTGGATAAAGGTACACTTTGGAGTTCTGAAAGAACCTTAAGACCTGGTTCTATTCACAGCCTAGGACTGGAATGTTATGAAGACCCTACCATGTTTTGGGAGAGCTAAGGTTGTTTTTCCTCTGCTGTGTTTAGCTGTCATATTTTAATTTTTTTTAATTCTATATTTGGATGTTGTAAGCTGCATGGAATCTCTTGGACTCGGTAGATGTAATAAATTTAATAAATAATAGAAGTATATATACTGTACTTGTTAAAGAAGCTGATTAATAGAATTGTGCCAAATAGCAAAAATAGGCCGTGTAATCTAGCTAACCTGAAGTATTAGTCATTTCAATGAAGAATAACAATGATAATAAAGCAATACATTTGTTTTATCAAAGATGAAGGTTGTCACCCCATCCTAATTTTTTAATTTTTGGTCCTTCAAATCAGGAATAGTTGAGGATGTTTTGTTTTTTTATTATTAGCATTATTAGTTTTCCAAACCAATGATGAGACTGAATACTATAGAAGCTTGCAATGCAATCCTGTGATGGTTCACTCAGAAGTCAGTTGCTTAGTCTTCAACAGAAAGAATGGATCTCCACAGAATTCAGTTGTTCGACAATCTCCTTTGTAGTAAACCCATTGGATTCAGAGACTTTTCAAAATTTGTAACCTTCAAGACACCACAATATCTTTGCATTGTATGCTGTCTTGACAACTTACATATACAGTAACTTCCCTATAAGCATTACACTTTCAGTAGCCAACAAAATAATATTTTAGAATTAATTTCATTCTTTTTCACTACAGCTTATTAACATTCAATGAACTTCTGACTATAAATGAATTATAATGAATGGCTATGCATTTCTATATGCTTGATGAGTCTGAAGATAAACTGAATAGTACAGCATCCACAGCATGCTAAAAGTTTAATTTAAGTGATGCCCTAAATTATTGCAAAGGCAAGTTCTTAGTTTGCTAATTTTAAATTCCAATAACTTTATTATAACTATAAGGCCAGAAATCAGCAGTTTTCTGTAAAAAAAAAAGAATATACATATACATCTCAATTTACAAGTAGTATGTATAAATATAAGCCATATAACAAGGAATAAAAATGAAATGTAGACTACAAAAGTACTGAAATAAAGGAACAACAATAATAGAATAAAATAACATAAAATACAGATATGTAAATGTATCAAAACCTTCAATTACAAGTAAGACAAATGGCATATATGGAGGTGCAAAATTGGACAAACTGGAAGGATATACCTGGGTTGTCATCAGATAAGAGGACAAACAAATAGAAGTTGTGCTCTGTGACCAGAAATGTCTTCAGGGATGAGGTTGATATGAGCCACTCTAGGGTCCCTACACAGGAAATAACAGAGAGCATATGTCTCAAGGATTCTATTGAACTATCCCCTCATGGGCATCGGCACGGGTTCACTGAAGTATTCTTATAGCATCCAAAGAGGACTGCTGAAAGCTGAGCATCTAGCTTGGCTAAAGTAAAAGCTTTATGAAATTTCAGTAATAGATTGATGTAATAGATAATAAATAGGAGGCTACATAGGGTGGTGACACAGAGGCTTAATGACACTAGAACTGCCAGGCAGAAATGGACTGTACTCTGGTGATTCAAGCCTGGCTCTGTGAAATAGAGTGAGCTCCCATAGCTTGCTCACTGACTCCTGCCCACCCAACAGCTTGAAAGCACGGAATATTGTGTGTTGATAAATGGGTACTGGACATGAGGCATCGCAACATGAGACAAGGTGAAACTGGCAGAGGAGCCTGGAAGAGCCAGCAACCAGAGCACTACTAGTTAGTTGGTGTAAGGCTAGTCGTCTCCATCCCTCCCCCCCTGTGCACCAAGCATAGGCATGTAAGTGCTGAACAGACTGAACTAGCATTCTAGGCCATCACAACTGCATTGTATGTCTGGCATGTGTAGATTTCATTGATATTGTATGCCATAGGTTAAATACTTAAATAAAGAGGCTAGTGAAAATCCTTTTGGAAGAATCCTTCAAATTATAGAATTGACATTAGGCTTATATTAAATTAAAGATTTGTGTCCCAGATCTGTTGGTTGGGGGTGCATCTGCCATTTTTAAAGCCTAAGGAGAAATGGCTTACCATTGAAAAAACCCAATAAATGGATTTTGCCATAGGCTAAAAATTCATAGGATTTGCCATCAATCACAAACTGCCTTCATCTTTCATGTTTTTAGGTCGGCATGGAAGGTGCGGAGGTCGGGGGCCATCCAGAGCTCGGTGGCAACCCATTCCAGAGGTTCGGTGCGACCACAGAGAACGCCCTCATCCTGGGGACTGCCAGCCAACACTGTCTGTCTGTCCACCGGTGGGAAGCCAGTAGGAGATACCCCAAGCCCATGCCATGAAGGGCTTTATAAGTAAGTACCAGCACCTTGAAGCAGATCCGGAGGACCACTGGCAACCAGTGCAGCTCGCGCAATAGTGGTGTTATGTGGGAGTAGCAGGATGTACCAGTAACTACTCGCGTGGCCGCATTCTGGATCAGTTGGAGCCTCCGGGTACACCCCAAGGGCAGTCCCATGTAGAGGGCATTGCAGTAATCCAACTGAGAGATGATGAGAGCATGAGTGACCGTACGGAGGACATCCCTGTCTAGAAAGGGTCATAACTGGCGCACCAGGCGAACCTGTGCAAAAGCCCCCCTTGTCACAGCCGTTAGATGGTCCACTAAAGACAGCCGTGAATCAAGGAGGACGCCAAGATTACGAACCCTTTCTGAGGGAGCAAGACACTCCCCTCCCATCAACAGTGATGGGGAAGCTAGATCATGGGACACTGGTATCCACAGCCACTCTGTCTTGGAGGGGTTGAGCCTGAGCCTGTTCCTACTCATCCAGACCTGTACCACCTCCAGGCACTTAGACATCATGGAGTTTATATAACTGCTTTTGAAAGCTGCTGAATCTTGTACTAATTGTGGAAGATACCCTCTAATCTACTTGTTGAATGTAAATTTCTTTTAAATTGGATCAATATGTAGTACTCCATGTCCTAAGATGTATCACAAATGAATTATTTCTTAACTTATCAAAATATATCATGGAACCCAACTAGAATGTGCTTTTTATATCATCTTACTTATAATCTTGCTGTATTAAGCTGTTATCATGTGTGTGGATCTAATTAATTCAGTAGCATAGAAATCACCAAAAAAAAGTACATCCCAAAACACAAAGCTTTACAAAACAAATGAAAGCCAATAGTGAAACTAATACGTCTTTTAAATACGCTTTTCAATTTTTAGAATTAAATTTTAGAATCAGTTTTATTGGAGAAAGCAAATAATGGCAATATTTTCAAGAGCTCATGAACATTGTTGCTTTGCACACAGTATTACAGTTTACAAAATTATTTTTTTTGTTTTGAAAACAATAGTGTGTATGTTAAAATACGTTTCCCCTTCCTTACAATTTTTGCTATACAGAAAAGCAAAATATTCCCTCTACTGAAAATATCTACTATGCCAACAAAGAAAAAGAATGATTTAAAAGTACAAACAATATATAGTTATGCAGTATTACCAGAGTAAATTTCACAAATTAGTCCAGTTCTCAACAATAATAAATAGAAAGTTTTAGGTGCACCTAAAAATTATTCCAAAACTACAAGCTCTTTTACCCACCACAAAATCCCTTATTCTTCATTTTCAACTGAAAATAAATGAAAAATAAATAAATAAATAAATAAATACATACATACATACATACATACATACATACATACATACATACATACAAGAATTCATTCACATTTATTCATCCCTTAAAATTACTCTTTCCCTTCCTTGTCTGCTGCTGTTTCACATTCACAGATAATGTCTTCACTCTTATTGCTTGAAATGTATTTTCTGGTGTGAAAAGATGTGTACCCAAGCAAACTATATGCTAGAAAACTGAAGCAGGTGAACACTTTATATACTTCTTGCCAATTACTCAGAAGCATCCTTTACAGATACAGAGAAATCTGTCTAACATTTTCACATGAGGAAGTTTAGTTATTTTAAACATGCAGTTGGTACTTTACAATGCAGTTCTCCAACAATAGAACACGATATTAGAAAGAAGTCTGTCAGGTGCAGGAAACCAGGATCCAGAATAGAATTCAAAAACACTGCAAGTTTATTCCATGCAACCTGTACACAATAATCTGATCTACTAATGGTCAAGGCAAACTGATGCCAGATAAGACTCAACAGACTTGGGGGTGGGGGGCTGGAGTTTTCCTTAGACCATTAAGGAAAACCATCACGCACAAGGCAAAACTCCAAATAAAACTTCATACATTTAGAAGATTATGTAATAAAATATTTTCTCAAGTTTGGTGAGTGAAATTTTTTTTAAAAAAAATCAGACATGATATATTTGCAAAAATATCAAACTTAGAGAAGCAGGATAATTATATATGTCCCTGATTTGACATAGCAAGATTATTCTTTTTTTAAAAAAGTTATTATTTCACAAGTACACATATTGAGGTGGAGAATCCCAATGTTTCTAGGTGTGGACGTAATTATTTTAATTATAATGATCCACTTTCCCAAATAAAATATTACTGTAAGTAATATTTTCAACACTGGTTCTTACTGTAGCGAACACATCCTCATTTTAAATAATGAGGCAAGATATTTCTACATAAGTATAATTTTTATAAATTATACTTATTATTATAATTAAAAGAGTGTTTTGGATATCTTTAAGGAATGCACTTAGGTAAAGTCAACTACTTTTAAGGACGAGGATGCAGCAAGTAACTTCAAAAAAATTAAGGTATGACTAAAACTACAGCACAGCACCAAATTAAGTAATGGTATCTTTTGACATTATCACTAGCAATATTTCTTCTTTCATTCTCTCCTTCTCTGATAGTTTGCCATTAGTTAAACTACTACAGATCAACTTTTCATGTTCATGGAACTTCATTTCAAAGTCTGAATGAGTATCTGTTTTTATTACAGGGCTGAAAATGTGTATTTCTCCAAAGAACAGAATATTCCAATAATTTATGAGTGGATTCAAGTTCCCAACCAAATCATCAATCAAAAGTGGTCCAGCTCTCATAAGCTTTTTCTATCTCAGCCAGTTTCAAAAGCTTTCTTAGCTATTCTGAGATGAATGGCTCCTTAGGGGATTTCTCATGCCTTGTGAAGCCAATCTCTGCATCAAGAATTATATTTTCAATAAGTGATCTATCCTTCAGTTGAACTGTGTTTGCTGTAATTTTATAAAACAATGAATATATTATTGTTATTTATAATCCATCACTCATTGAAGTTCTATCCAGTAATTCTCAACTGACTTACATATTCATTTAGGTATAAAAAAGGACCCTTTATTCATCTGTTCTAATAACGTGCTATTTTAAGTTCAGATTGGGAAATGTCATTTAAAAAGGGATGTAAACAAACCGAAAAAGATTTAGGAGAAGACAAGTGAGATCAATCTCTATGAAGAAATGTTGAAGAGCAATATTGCATTGGAAGTACACCTATTTTGTATGAAGAATGTCTCAGATTAACACCTAGTAGCTCCAATAGCATTGGGGGGTGGGGAATGCTAAAATACATAACAGTTACTACCAGTTCTTATTCATATTTTTTGAATGAGAGGCACTGATTCAGCAGAAGGTAGAATCGTTGAATCGTAGGGCTGGAAGGGGCCTTGGAAATCTTCTAGTCCAACACCCTGCCCAGGATATAGCATATTTAGATTCAATAATACCTTATATCATCCCAAACAAATGAATGTCCAATCTTTTCTAGAAAATCTCCAGCAATGAAGTCCCACCTACTCCCTGTTATAGAAGGCAAACTCTTCCATTGGTTAATTGTTGTAATTGTTAGGAAATTTCTCCTTAGTTTCCAGATAGGATCTCTTTTTGATGACCTTCCACCTGTTGCTTCTTGTCCTGCTCTCAGGGGCTTTGGACAACATCAAGCACCTCTTCCCTGTGACTGTCCCTCAAGTACTGGAAGACAGCTATCATGTCACTCCTAATCCTTCTCTTTGTTAGACTAGATATACCTTAACCATTAATTGAACAGTTTAGTCTCCAGGCATCTTATCATCTTTGTTGCTCTTTTCTGCACTCTTATTGAATCTAAGTATACTATATTCAAAGCTTTTTCTTGATCCAATAATTTAGTCATTTTATCAAAGAAGGCAATAAGGTTTGTTTGGCACAATCGGTTTTCAACAGATTGCTGGCTTCTATTAATCACCGTGGTCATTTCTAAGTTCTCACAAATCCAATGCTTGATTATGTTTTCTAGCATTATCTTTTCTAGGATAAATTAGTTTTCTATATAAGCAATATAGATACATCTTCCAACTTTAATGAATGGGAAGAGGCATGGAATAAAAACCACAAATTGACCAGAGCTGCGACGTATAAGGAAAATCAATACAAAATATTCCACAGGTGGTACCTAGCACCTGCTAGATTAGCAAAGATGTTCTCCAACATGCACCCAAACTGCTGGAAATGTGGCTATGGTCAGGGCACCTTCTTTCACATGTGGTGGACATGCCCTGAAGTGAAAAGATATTGGAGTAGAATTTGGAGATGGTTACAAGAAATAATTGGAGAAGATATTGAATTGACACCGGAAATATTTCTCCTAGGAATAGTAAAGAAGGGGTATGGAAAGAAAAAGATCCACCTATTAATACAAGAACCACAGCTGCTAGACTGGCATACGCACAATACTGGAAAGACAAAGCCCTGCCACCAGAAGAACTTATAATTAGGAAAATACTGGAGTACGCAGAAATGAGTAAACTAACCCATGAAATAAATAATGATGAGAACTCAGATTATTATACTGTGTGGGGAAGGTGGTATAAATGGATGAATGATAAAATCAAAGAAGGAGTAAAAGGTGTGGTAACTAAATAGCAATAAACAGCATAAGTGACACCAGGTACATATCATGTATTCATGTACAAACACTGCATATCCAATGTTAAACAGAATTGTTACTATATTTTATGTATGTATATAAAGTCAATAAAATATCTATTAAAAAAAATTAGTTTTCTATATTCCTGTGAAAACACATTGGACATATCACTGCAATGACATACATCTGAGTTTCCAAATCCAACTATCTGTAGGTGGGACTAAAGTGTCTCCCACCCCTCTCCTACCATCTAACGAGCCACTGAAATGTTGTAGCCCTACATTACACAGAAGAAAGCAAATAGCTAGATTGTGTTATCATTGAAGTCAATAATATATGCAAAGGCCTTTGGATACATATATATATACATTTTAATGTATTTGTTTTCTGAGGTTTTCGCGGAGTTTGTATGTAGGTCTTGGTTATTCGGGTTTTCTCCCGCGTAAAATTGGAGGTGTCTTGGCAACGCTTCGACGAAGTCTCATTCGTCATCTTCAGGCTGGTGTTTTCGACTTCGTGCTTCTAGGAGCAATGTGTGTGATCGCAGCTGTTTCTTCCTTTTAACTGCCAGTGGGGGTGTGAACTGATTGGGTGGGAGCTTGGCTGTGTTCTGATTGGGTGGAGGTGTGTTCTGATTGGTTGGGGGTTTGGCTGTGCTCTGATTGGATGGAAGGGTTTGGCTGTGCTCTGATTGGATGGGTGTATGTTCTGTTTAGGTGGGGGGGTTGGTTGTGCTCGGGTTAGTCTGAGTAGCAGGGGGATTTGAGCTGGTGAGCTGCGCTGCTGTTGTTTGGCTTCGTGTTTGTGGTCGTGCCACATCTTCATGGTGGGTGTCAGTTTGCACCCACCCAACCCATGTATGGATTGGAGGGGTTTAAAGTGGCTAATGATGCAGCTGTGGTCTGGCTTCTGGTTTGTGGTCGTGCCTCATCGGTGTGGGCTTGCTTTTTGCGTGGATGTGTGGTGGTGACATCCTGTGTGGTTTTCGTGAGTGTGGGTCTGGTGTCATTCTTTGTATTAGGAACTTGTTTGTCAATAAGGGCGGGTTTCCAAATGGCTGGTAGGCGGGAGGTATCATCTCGTTTATTCATGCTGTGTGGACATTTTTCTATCTCAATGGCTTCTCTGATTATTCTGTTGTTAAAGTGTTCAGTTTTGGCAATAGTTCTGGTCTTTTTAAAGTCAATATCATGTCCTGTGGCTTTGAGGTGTTGGACCAGGGAAGAAGTTGGGTCCTCTTTTCTGACTGAGTTCTTGTGTTCTTCAATGCATGCGCTTATTCTTCTGTTGGTTTGTCCGATATATGTGGTGGGGCAGGCGGTGCATGGGATTTCATATACTCCTTGATTTTCTAACTCAATTTCGTCTTTGGGGTTTCTTAGGATGGTGGGTATTTTTTGGTTTGTGCAGAATGCTGTCTTGATGTGTTTGTGGATGATCTTGCTGATTCTGTCTGTGGTGCCTTTTATGTATGGTAGGAGGGCTTTGCCGTTTTCTTGTTCTCTGTCTTGGATTTTAGTGGGGGTTTCTTTTTGGATTAGGTTGGTAATCTTATTTCTTTGGAATCCATTGGATGTTAGTACGTTAGTGAGAGTATGTAGTTCGGTTTTTAGGTGTTGTTCGTCAGCTAAGCTTTTTGTTTTGTTTTGTTCTGGAGATCTCCAGGCTTCTAAAAGCATTTTTTTCTGCAACTCTTAAGGTTGTAGAAAAAAATGCTTTTAAAAGTAAAAAAAAAAAAAAGTTGGCCATGCCCACCCAGTCACCTTACACCCCTCCACCAAGCAAACACCCACAGAACCGGTAGTAACAAATTTTAGATTTCACCCCTGATCTGGACCATATCTTTCTTAATCTACAGTAAATGGTTGTGAATTCTTACTTGAAGTCTTCAAATAACAAGATACAGATTTTATCGTTATTTGAGATATGTTAATTTATTTAGTTAATTAATTGTAAATAAAAATTTTAAATAAGTCAGATTATTTATTTAAACTTAAAAACACAGCCAAAACTTTTATACAATATAACTAAATTGTGGCTTAGGCAGTGATGATGATATTGCTGAAGTTGAAGAAGATGATTTTTTAATAAATTCATTTCAGTTTTAATATTGCTATGTTATAAAAAAAATATAATATATTACTGTCATGAGAAATATGACTGGTGTTGGTATGGTTTTTTTGCTATATTCCTGCCAATCTCCTTTTCCTGCCAGGTTGTACTTCCAATAAGTATACATGATTTTTATTTTTAATAAATGACCGCTAAATAGTTGTATAAACAGAATGAACTAGCAGCATCTAAAGATTATAATGAATATCTGTTACTGGATGAGTAATAAATCATTTATACTGGCTGGCTTTAGGTCGGTACCATCACCACTGGTGGGTACTGATCAGCAATTTCTCTTGGTGAATAAGCCACACTGTAGTTCTTCCAAAATTTACAGCCTTGAAGCTTCTCCCATGATTATACATCCAGACATCTGGTTTTAGAAATATGACTATAAATACAAGGGTAATCACCATGCTTGCTCACTGACCTAGATCACTTTTACAAGACTTTCTCTGATATTAGAGCAGAGTGGCATTTATTCCTATGAAACTGGGGAACAGGCATGATTCTAAATTTAGGCTGCAATCCTATGCCAAATCATTGGGACTCTTTCCAGCTCCATATTAGTCGCTGCCAAATAGTTATGCTATAGCTTTAACTGCATGAATCAAAATGTGGGTCCATAGAAAAAATTGAAATAATGAAGGCAACTGTACAAAAAAGTTCTGAAACTTTTTATAATCACTAGAAACATGCCCAAAGAAGTCATTTAATTCTGCAGCCTTCGGCCTATTAGGATATTTTTGAAGTAGTGGCAAGTGCTGAGCAGATATGTTTTTAATTAGATTTATCAAAGTAGCATGGATCTCAGTTTGTGGATAAACTGAGATTCTAAAGAACACAAAAATTGATAAAGGCATTTAGCTTCAAAATGGCTAGATTATGGCTTTTATTAAACATGGCCCATTAAACATGTCATGTGTGGAACAATAAACTTTCTATTTTCATTAATGTATATGTGAATTTAGGCATAAAATGGATATTTGCCAACTGTGTAATTACTGCGTACTGTACAAGTACTCTCTTATACAACCACAGAAAAAAGACCTAAATAAGTTATATTTAATTTTTGATAAAGTCTATAAGCATTGTGTTTCCCAAGTCAGTCTACCTAAATAGATTTTGAAGCAATATTATCATACTTTTGATGTCATTTATCAAACTAATTTTACAGCTGCAAAGTTTTTCAAACTTTTCTTGTTTCACTTGGGTTTGAAGTTTGGCAGTGGGGATATCTGAGGAAAGGAGACAAGGCAATGGTGGATGGACTCCACCATTGCCTCATCTTAAATTTATTTGATTTGCTAAAGCATAAGGTTTATCAACTGAGTCAGAAAGAAAATATACAAAGGAGGAGGTAACAAAGAATATGTTGAACTTATGATGTAGGGTTTAAAGAGAATTAAAGATACTTTAGATCGTATATGTTAGAAGGCAAGAGTAGCAGAGAAATGGTGAGTTGTGTCATATGGTCTTCCTGTATCCAGTAAGCTAAGCTGCTGCCTTCAGTACAAGGGAAGACACTAACCCATAGCCAGTAGCCATATACAACCTACTTTTTCTGCTTCTCTCGTTTTCTAGGCTTCTCTAGGCTCCTCCTTTCCAAGGATGGAAAGGAGGAGCCATGAACAAAGGCATGAAGCTTTGGATCAACCCTGACAGATAGGAATTATATGTAAATCCAAGTTATATCCCTATGTTTTTTCCCAGACTTTTATTTTTATAGCCTAAATGAAGGGGGAAAGCACATTTTTATTGGATAATTAATGGAACTTGCTTCTTTATTGAAAATAATTGAATGATATCAGTAGATCCGAATCTTCATTCTTCTCATCCTTGGGACAAAACAGGGTTCTATAACCTGTTCTCCAGAATTTTCCAAATACAATTTTCCAAATTCTAAATACAAACCCTCTTTTTGTATGAATGGTTGTTATTTAAAATATCTTTTAACAGATTCAGAGAATGATCAGGATAGGTCTAGGGCATGATAGCTAACCTTTTCTGGACCCAGAGCCCAAAGCATACACCCGAACTCCCAAATTGCAATGCGTGCCCCCCGCATGCGCCCCACCTCCTGCATGCACACGTGCCACGCATGTGTCTGTATCCCTGCACAAGTGCATGTGCCCTCATGTGCCCCTTCCCCCTCATGCATGTGCACATGGCCACTTGCATGTGCCCACATACACATGTGCGCATGACCTCCCACATTCACCCCCCCCCGCACAGAGACCCGAAGACCAGCTGGCCAGTGGGAGGTGCACACAGTCGAGCTGAATTGGGGCGATAGCTCATGTGCCCATAGAGAGGGCGCTGCATGCCACCTCTGGCACACGTGCCATAGGCTCACCATCCTGGGTCTAGGGGTAGTGAGACAGTTTTCATGTCCCCTCTACTTCTCTAATTCTAAAAATCCAAAACAGGGCATGCTGCATTCATCTAAAGGTGGGGAAAAGAAGATTCTTCTGCCATTGCTTGCAAATGTGCACAGAAAGAGAAGGTTAGAATGTCAAAAAAAAAATTAAGGCGATGAATTGAGATTTAATTACTTTGGACCTGAAAATGCATGTTTGAGAAAAGAGAGCCAGTTCCTTTCTTATAAACACTCCTGTGCTTTTAAATCCCCTCAGAGGTTCTGCTTCTGATATTACCAGTGATGTTCAGGTTCTATATATCAAGTAACAAACAATTTTTTACAGAATATAGAAATGAGTCAAAGATATTATTGTGTTTGAATGGATACCTTTCTGTCATAAGGGTAATTGCCAGACAGAAGAAAATAGAAGTGACAGCCAAACAGCAGTTTGAGTTATGCTGAAGTGATTCCACACATGGTGGAAAAAGACAAAAGCACCAGCAGTTTGATTACACCGTTTTCTTTATTTTTAAGTACAAAGACCAAATTTATCACAGGTTATTTGGTGACCTAGTTTGCTGACATTTCAAAGTCTAACATGTCTGCTTTTGTGTCTCAAACTTGGCAGACAAGGACAATCTCTCTCCTGCTTTTCTCCTTAAGTACTATGAACTGATCAGGATTTCAGCAATATTTACACAAAAAGAGGTTGGTGAGATTAATTTCAAGAAAGGGTAATTAGTCTAAATTTAGAAACACAAACCAAAGTTAATAATACCTTTGAAATACAATCTACATTATCCTCATGAGAAAACAAGGATAACTATAAAATAGATTGGTACTTATTACTTTCTAAAATAATGTATTATTACTGAAATTGAAAGTGAAATAATATATGCTGATGATTTTTAGGGAATTATTTTAAAAAAGTGTTTTCTTAGACCATAAGTATTTCTTTGCGCTACTGCGTGTTCCTCACCATATTGGTAGACATATACATATCTGTAAAGTGAATACAAAGATTAGGTACTAAATGAGGACAGGGGATGATTGTGATAGAAGTATATTGCAGCCAATGGATAGAGATAAAATAAAGAAGAATCATAAGTTGTGTTTATTGAACTACTGGTGATTTATAACTGAGCTATGATGGTTGATCAGTTATAAACTGTTGACGTAATATAAGAATGGTAAGAGTAGCTTTAAGCTAGCTACTTAAATGTTTGCTCTATGGCAAACAGCAGAAATTTTATTAAACAGAACCATGCTAAAAAAGAACCAACATGACTTCTGCAAAGTCAGATTTCTCTAACCTTCTAGACCAGTGATGGCTAACCTTTTCCAGACCAACATTCCAGACATTCATGTGCACATGAATGCATGCATGTGTGCCTGAAACCCCCAAATGCATTGTGCACATGTATTCCCCACATGCACATTGCCCCTGCACATGTGCACGAGCCCCCTGCACATGCCCTGCCCACCCCATGCATGCAAATGCGCCCCCATGCACTCCTTCCCTCCGCACATGTGTGACAGAGACTCGAAGACCACCTGGCAAGTGGGAGGCATGTGCGCACATGCAGTAGAGTTGAACTGGGATGATGGCTCAGATGCCCACAGAGAGGGCGCTGCGTGCCACCTCTGGCATGTGTGCCATAGGTTCGCCATCACGGTTCTAGACTTTTAGGAGGGTATGAATCAGCATATAGACAAGAATGATTCAATGGTTTTTGAATACACTATAAAGAGAACAGCTACTAGAAAATTCTTATTTAAAATGAAGAAGCAGAATGTGGATAAAGCTGTACACTATGAAAATAAGCATTTAAACTGGAGAGAAACTGATCTAGCATACCAAATGAATAGATAATCTAATCAAGAATTCTTATATTGCAACAATCAATAGCTAATTAGTAACAAAATTATAGAAGAATTAACATTAAGCCTGTAGAAGACTCAATTTTCCAAAGCAATTCCCTTAGACAATGTAATGCACTTGCTACATATTTTGATATACTTTTGTTGACTCATTTACTTGTAAACTGGCACTCCAAGTCTCAGTAGTCTGCTTAAAATGTAATTGTGCTGTGTATTTAAGCTTATTACTGTGGTTCTGAATCGTTTGAAGAAAAATATGTTAATTTAATAATTTCTGATTCAGGTTTTGTTATTGTAAATCTCTTCAGTGTCAGCTCTTTAAAAAGCTATTTTATATATAAACATATTGCCTATTTGTCATGATCCAATATTTGTCGAGCTTCAAAAACAAATTGCTTCTTTTTATAAAACTAGAAATAGACAATAACAGATTTCTTTTATTCTTTGATCTTGCATTGCCGATGTAGTCAAGAAAGACTAAATGGTTCTCAGAAGATTTGAAAAAGACTGTCTAGGATATCTCCTAAATTGCTCCTAAAAGCATAGAAACAGAATGATTCCCAGAAATAATTATTGTGCCATCCAGCAAAAAAGAAAATGATTTAGGCTGATGTCATCCCCCCCCACTCTGTACTGCAGTTCTAATTTGTTGTTTTATACATAACTCTTAAAATATACAAATCTTGAACCTAGTTAAAAATTTTTAAAAGTATTTTAGTTATAGTAGAGACAAAAATGCATTGGTAAGCATTACAAAGGAAAATTGTGTGTGTGTGTGTGTGTGTTTTCTTTCTTTTTCATAGGTTTTATGTGTATGTCTCTTTAGCCAGGTTCTACCTACGTAAACCAAGATATTATGCAGCCCTAGTTCAGTGAAATCACAATTCACTAGTTTCTGGGCTTTCTTTTCTTTCTTTCTTTCTTTCTTTTTTTTTTCTGGCAGCCAGCAGACCCTTGGCTGCCCATTGGGAGACTAAGATAGATCTATTTCGGCCTTATAAAGCCTCATCAGTTAACCACACCCTCATCTCATGTATCCTCCCTGTAAACGTACAATATTTGTTTTTCTTTTTTTTTTTTGTAGGTTTCGTAGGTTTTATGTGTAGGTAGAACCTAGCTAAAGAGACATACACAGATGAGAGTGTGGCTAACTATATATGTATTGAATATGAATGAAACGAAAGACACAAATTACACATATCATGTGAAAGATAAGAAGAAACAAGTGAAAACAGAGAAGCTGGGAAGGCAAAGGTTTTAGGAAGACTGAACCAATTATCAATTTAGGAAGTAAATTCTTGAATCATGTTAAAATCAGCACATCCTACCAAATTATGGAAGAATGTCTATGCCAATTAGTGGTAGAGTCTCTCCAATGGCTAGATTCTTAGAGTTTCACAATGACTTGGGTAAAATGTAATATTCCCCCCCCACAAAAAAAACCCCTAAATCCTAAAACATTATTATAAATAAAGTATCAGTTTTGGAGGTCCATGTTTGGACTCATTCATGCCAGATTTGATTCACATATCCAGTAATAATTAGAAGAACAGTTCCGTCTCTCAGAAGAATAATTTTGCCAGCCGTTCAGTTTGGCCATAGTTATTCACAGGAGCTCTCTATCCAGCTGAGGAAGAGAGATGTTTATTGATTTTTCTACAAAAACTTATAACAATGCCAGTTATTTGTAGATTTGGAAAGAAAAGATGAAACACTAAATGTATACATGGGTGTGTAGTATTTATTTATAGTCAAAAATTAAAATACTAATACAGCATATCCAAATGAAAACAAAATGGTAATTAGCATAATAAGAATCAGACAATTAATAAAACAGATAATGAGTTATACTTAACATTAATATTAATCTATAAAGTGGTTCATTTTTCTTTCTTCTTTTCATTTCAGAGATTCGTTGCTTTTATATTATTTTACAACTACTAATACATCAACATTATTTCTATCAGTGTTTCAAGATATTAATGACAGAACTGAACATTGTTACTGTATATGTTGGGCATTATCTATAAGAATAACTGTACATAATTATACATAGCCAGGTAAGACTATTTCATTTTCATGTCTGTTTTTGTGCCATCATTGTTATCACAACTGTAATTACTATCCTGTTTTTACCATGAAAATTAAAGAAGATTTGAACAAATTGATCTAACTTTGAGAAAGGCTATAATAGTCAAATGTACCATTTTAATTCCACATGCCATTAGTATTGGGATTGA
The DNA here is from genome assembly GCF_059756535.1 of Pantherophis guttatus. Lineage (NCBI taxonomy): Eukaryota > Metazoa > Chordata > Lepidosauria > Squamata > Colubridae > Pantherophis > Pantherophis guttatus. Next base: position 32,680,021 of record NC_142068.1, on the reverse strand, counting down.
AATGGAAGGAAATGAAAGGAAGTATTTAAAGAAAGTATACAACCAAGGAAAGAATGAACAGAGGTAAATTAACACAACAAATTGAGAAGATTGAGATAGATTGGGATTTAGGATGAGAAGGGATTTCCCTATCTGCTTCCTCCTTGGAAAACACACCTCGGGGTAACCCAAGTGATGGTTGTTTTTGTAAAACTCATCTAACACTTTAAACTGTTTTTAGTATTCTTCTTGCTGTTTTTTTTGTTGTTGACAATGATTTAATTTCTACTCCAATGCTTTTTATCATTAGTGTTGCCTTGTATCATGCATTTCCTGTACTATAAAATATTACTAAATGTAGTATAAAATATTATTAAATACAACATATAAACAAATCACTGCTGTCGACATTGTTCATCCCAGTTTCAAACAGTACCATATTATCTACTAGGAAGTTGCAACTGACTTCTTGTGGAACAGAATCAGTAAAAGCTTTAACATAGAGAAACGAAATGCATGATTTATTGTATGATTTGGGGCAGTGGAACATATAATATAGTAATGTAAGCTACGTAGAGTATATAAGTTTTTACATGGTGGGTTAAACAAAAGACAAAAACTCATACAGTTTTCATCATCACCAGAAAGGAAAGATAGCAAATTCCAGAAATTCCATGGTTCTTGAATTTCAGTGCTGAGTGCCTATTTTTGGCAAACGGCCGAAACATTACACATGCATATCTAAAAGGGAAGACTAGCAGTTGGGCACTGAAAGAACAAAGAGAGTTTGCAAGAATGTGTGTTTCTATGTTTTTATTCTCTGTACTGTATGGTTATTAAGCAGCACTGACTTCCGAGCAATTACATTCAACAGTGTAATGTTATTGTGTAAGTATCAGGTACTTCTATGGATCTAAATATACATATTAAATGAATTAATTTCAGTCAGATTAATACAGATGTATTTATGCAAAGATCTATATTCTAAAAGCAGAGAGGACTAAATATAGATGTATATACAACACTTAAAGCAACACTTACGAATTTAATTTATGTACAAGTTTACAAATAACTGTAGCTACATGTGCACATTAATTTCTTATTGAATCATTGATCTGCTGTACTTTTTATATTGCAGATATTCCTAACATATCTTTGATTTTTCTAAAAGACAAAACCTTTAATCTTAAACACATAAATAGTTAATTTACAAAATTAAACAATATGCAAATAAAAGCAAATAAAGTTTTAAACTCAGATATATACAGACCCAAGTAGGAAACCCTTCATTGAATAAGAATAATGGAGGAATTAATGTAATTCTACCCTCCCCACCCCCCAAAAATTGGACAATTCAGGAACCATGTGAAAATTTCAAAAGTTCTATTACAGAATGAACATAGTCTAGAAACCAACCAACCAACAAAAATGCCTATCCTTCTGAAATAGAAAAGTTTAGAACATGGTCCTGTCCATTCATATGATATCCCCATTCACTGTGATGTTTGTATACTCCTAAATAAATACAGTGCCTAGCTACCAGATGATTCTATAATAATAAAAAATGATGATAGATAGAAATAGTGACGGAGAAGGAGAAGGAGAAGGAGAAGGAGAGGGAGTGGGAGGGAGAGGGAGAGGGAGAGGGAGGGAGTGGGAGTGGGAGAGAATCATCTAAGTTATGTTTTATAAAGTTGCTTGAACACTGAATTAGTGAATACCGAACCATTGCTCCCATAGAGTGCTTGTTTACAGCATGGAACGGAAACAAGATACCATAGCATCCCCTTTTGCAACTTCAGCTGGGAACATGCACGTCAGGCAATTCAAATGATTACAGGTGCATTGTGACAATTGATTTGGAGGTCACAAATACATGTTAGGCAGTAACCAAACTCACAAATAAGAACCTGTGATTAATGAGGATCAGTTTGCATATTAAACATTCAATATTATATGCTTTTTCTCTTGGAACTCAAAGTGGCATATCTTGCATTCCCTCTTTCATTCTTTCCTACCAGTAGTAATTTTTTGAGATTGAACAGAGTTGTTCATTAGTGGTTGAGGGTGGATTCTCTGCAATCTTAGTCCAACCCTTCAATTCCTATCTGCACTTGTTATAGTATTAGGATTTGAACTGCGATCTGAATATGAGCTTCAGGATTTTAAAGTTAGATTAGGCAAATCACAGATGATATATAACCTTCTAAGAGTTATAACCATAATTGCTTGGTCAGAGACAATTTGCCTCTGAACATCCCTTAAATATCAAAACAATATACTCTGAAAGACAATGAAAAATCTATCTGAAATCAATTTATCCATCAATGGCTAAAATCTGCCTCATTGAGAAAATGCTGCCGTTTCTGGCCTGATGATCATCTAAATAGGTGGCTTCTTTTCTACCAACAGGGAACTAGTCCTCATATTCTGGTATTCTGATTTGTAGGGCTTTTGTTTTGTCATTTCCAAAGTAATAAAGCAGCAGATATGTCTAGATTCCATTCCAGATTTTTGACTTTTGTAGCTCTTTTATGGATCTCAGCAGTAAAGATTCCGAAGAAATTTAATTACATTTGCCAGAATAGTTGTGGAAATATACTATAGTTATGCTAGGGCAATAATGCAGCTTTCCCATGCTCTAAGATCACATAGCTAAAATTTGGCACCATCTTGAATGTGTGATTCTTTCCTCCTCCCCCTCCCCTCCCCCGCCATTAAACAGGAGCAGGAGCTCTTTAAATGGCATGCTTCCATTTCCACTCTTAAAACCCTTCCAAAAGCTGAAAAATGGCCTGACACATCCTGTGCTAAAATTCAGCAGCAAAACAGCAAAATTTGTAATAGTGTGAAGAATATTGAAGGGAAAAAATTGAAGGAATCCTCTGCCAGGCAAATAAAATTATTTCTATGCTTAAAACCCCTAATGTCTTCCCTAATGAACAATCTCTCTGATAGACAGATAGACAGACAGACAGTTAAATAGATGTAAGTATATTCATTGATTGCCCATCTTACCACAGGGTAACTCTGGCAGAGACAGGTCTTTAGACTCCTACAGAAGGGTTAGGAGGGTTGGGGCCAATTTCAGATCAGGAGGCAAGATGTTCCAAAGGGCAGGTGCAATGGCTGAGCATGCCTTCTCCTGGACCCTGCCTACCAGAATAAGTGTGTGTGTGTGTGTGTCTCTCTGTGTGTGTGAAATTTAAAAAAAAATAGAAGCAAAAAAGTAGGGAAATAGTGCAGGACATAGATAAAAGGAAAATAGAAAGAGTCCAACTTTCTTAGACATATTTGTTTTTATATAAATATAAAAACATTAATCTTTTGTTCTGAAATTAATAATACATAGTAGTCTATAATCAAAAACAGATCTAATCATCAAAACCCAAAATTCAAATTTCACTTCTTTCCAGACGACATCAAGAGATATTCTGTTCTGAAGGTAATAAACATCTGATAAACTATATGTCATGAATTTCCTTCCAGCAGATCTGGAAATTTAGATCTGAAACCTGATTTTTTTTTGAAGTTATCCATACTGGCCTCTATATACAAACCCAAGCAGTCATTTGAACCATTCCATATTGTATATGAAGGCCAGTATTTCAAGGCTGTTACAATAAATATCAGTGTCCATTGTTCATAATCTGCAATAGTATTGTTATGCATGGCTCTCTGGAAACCCTATTATTCATCAGTAATTAGATTCACAAGATCAGAGAGCAATCCCCAATCTAGATTAATGTTGGATTTGCTTTCCAAAGGTGAGTTTGAGTATAAATACTAATAAAAATAAGCTCACTGCAAAGGCAGAAGTCAAATTTGTTACAAAATCAGCAAGATGTGTGCTAAATCTAAGAGATTAATTTATAGCTCTTGATTGCAACTCAGATTTGTGAACTTTTCCCCAAATCAACTGCCACATGTACATTCTGAAATCATGAGAACACACAGGGGAAGCAAGAAGACATCCAGATTCAGCACATGTCAAAGCAAAATATTGCCAGTAAAATCTCAGAATTCCATCAGTGCTGAAATTTGATTTGAATCTACATTTGTGTCTGTGTGTCCTCCCAAACTAATGGCTTTTCATAAATTAACATCCTCTCACAAAAGGAGAGTCCACAGTGTCTTATTTTAGACACTGGTATAAGCCAAGATTTCACACTGTGCTAAAAGCATTACAACATCTACCAAAAGCGCAAAATGTATTTTAGAAATGGTCGGGCCATGCACAGAATAGTTGTGGTTTCTGAACTCTTGCCAAGTCAAGTTGGAGGCTTCCCTCCTTCCCAAAGAAACTAAAGCACAAGCTGGAAAAGATATCTACACACTGACCTGTAGTCTACTATATCAAAGCAAACATTGCATTTACTCACTGAAGCACGCTAAAATCAGACACACCCTCTAAATTTCATTGATTGTTAATCTGCCATTATCCAATTTCAGAATGAAATACTTTACACTACCATTGTTCTTTGATAGTTTAATGGCAGTGGCTTAAAGGCACTTTAAGGATTGGGGAGAACAAAGCATTGGGGACCACTGCTAGGACTGAAAGAAAAATGAGGGCCTTACGTCTCCATTTTTAGAAGCCTAACTTGTTTTTAAAAAGTCCTGCAGCAACAGAAAAAGGAAAAATGGAATGTAGTTGACATGAATTGATAAAAACAGTATTATGCATTCTGATGCTCTTACAAAAGAGTTGGGTTATGTACATTTTCATAATATTTTCTTTTGTATCCAATAGACTCTCAACAATAAACACATAATGTGACATTATTCCAAAAATACATCATGTGCTTCATTAATAGTTTTCTAAAGATTAATAGAATAAAAGATATATGGTATGTGCAACTTAGAACCAACAACACTTTGCACAGGGAAGTTATGAATTACCGGTATATAGTCAAAAACTTCATCAGAGACATTGATATTTTTTTTTATTTATTTATTTTTATATGCTGCCCTTCTCCGGAGACTCAGGGCGGCTTACAGTGCGTTAAGCAATAGCCTTCATACTTTTTGTATATTTTATACAAAGTCAGCTTATTGCCCCCATAAACCGGGTCCTCATTTTACCCACCTTAGAAAGGATGGAAGGCTGAGTCGACCTTGAGCCTGGTGAGAATTGAACTCACAGTAATTGCAGGCAGCTGGATGTTAAATGCTGCCTTAGTAGGAGGCATTAGCCTCCTAAGCCACTATATAATCATTCAAATATAAAAGACTACACTCAATACATTGTGGAAATATATTCTCATATCTGCTCCTTAATATGTTGTACGAATCTGATCTTACTTCAGAGCAATTTTTATATTTTCGATATGGGAATTAATCTGGCAATTTGGCTTTTGTCTGTGAACATGGACCCTGGATCTCAGGGGTCAGCTTGGTCGCTGTAGAACCATAATGCCAAACCTATGGCAAGCATGCCCGAAGTGGCACATGGAGCCATGTCGCCTGGCACGCGTGGCATCGCCCGTTCCTCTTCCAGGTTTTTGGCATGCATGCGCACGTGACAATCAGCTGGCCTTTGTGCGTACGGTGGTGCCAGAAATTGGAAGAGCTGGTCTTCTGTTTTCTGGCATTAGCATGCACACCGGCCAGCTGATCGGCAGGTGCACATGCACGGCAGTAACTGGAAGACTTGCTGGCCGGCACGCATGCGCACGCTGGAAACCGGAAGAACCTTATCCGCCATGCACATGCTTCCTGGGCAGCTCCTCTTCCTGCTTGCAGCTGTGATGAGTTTGAAGTGCTCCCTTTTCAGCACTTGGTGCCCCTTGCATGCTCCCTTTTCAGCACTCAGTGCTGAAAGGGTTCGCCATCACTGCTGTAGAACAACAATAGATAGTCACTATCTTTTTGAATAGCAATTGACAAAGAACCAAAGTTGAATATTGATTTGTATTTATTTGTGTAATTTATCTAGTGCTTAAATTCAGGGAATTAATAAATTGGATGATAATATGGTAAAATATTTCCAAATTATTCTAATTTACTGTTGAACAATAAAAATTACTTCTGAGCAGAAGAAGATAGGAAGACATAAGATGGAACTTAGGAGAAGCAAATAAAGTTGCCCACTTTCCAGTTAATATATAATAGAGGTAGAGAATAGGACACCGCAGCCAAAATTGATAGGTTGATGGATCAGGCAGTCTCTATTTCAGCTTAGAACTCCTAGGCAAATTATACACATAATGTGACATTATTCCAAAAATACATTATGTGCTTCATTAATAGTTTTCTAAAGATTAATAGAATGAAAGATATACGGTATGTGCAACTTAGAACCAACAACTCAGGTTCTGTCACTGAATAAATTAACTGATCACCAGATGTGTGGTACATATTATTATTATTATTATTTATTAGATTTCTATACCGCCCTACTCCCGAAGGACTCAGGGCGGTGCACAGCCAAACAATAAAAACACATACAATACAAAATTTAAAAAATAGAATAAAATCAAATTAAATAATTTTGGCCCCGACAAATTTAAAACCCCAAACTTTTAAAACCAATTTAAAATTGAATATATAAATACTAAAAAATATTTAAAATTTTAAAAATCTTTTATAAAAGAGGGGGAAAATTAGGCCAGGCCGGCCTGGTGAAATAATAAGGTCTTTAAGGCGCGGCGGAAGGTGCGCAGATCCGGGATCCTCCGTATCTCTGGGGGGAGCTCGTTCCAGATAGTAGGTGCCCCCACAGAGAAGGCTCTCCCCCTGGGGGCCGCCAGTCGGCATTGTTTGGCTGACGGCACCCGGAGGAGCCCCTCTCTATGGGAGCGTACCGGCCGGTGGGAGGCTATTGGTGGTAGTAGGCGGTCCCGCAAGTACCCGGGTCCTAAGCCATGGAGCGCTTTAAAGGTGGTAACTAAAACCTTGAAGCGCACCCGGAAGACCACCGGGAGCCAGTGCAGCTCGCGCAGGAGAGGTGTTACATGGGAACGCCATGTCGCTCCCATTACCACCCGCGCGGCCGCACTCTGCGCCAGTTGGAGCCTCCGGGTGCTCCTCAAGGGGAGCCCCATGTAGAGAGCGTTGCAATAGTCCAGGCGGGAGGTGACAAGGGCATGAGTGACCGTGCGTAAAGAGTCCCGATCCAGAAAGGGACGCAACTGGCGAATCAGGCGAACCTGATGAAAAATCCTCCCGGTCACGGCCGTCAAGTGCTCTTCTAAAGACAGCCGTGAGTCCAGGAGGACGCCCAAGTTGCGAGCCCTCTCCGTGGGAGCCAATGATTCGCCCCCAATAGTCAGTGATGGCGTCAACTGACTATATCGGGACGTCGGAAACCACAGCCACTCAGTCTTGGATGGGTTGAGCCTGAGCCTGTTCCTCCCCATCCAGATCCGTACGGCCTCCAGGCACCGGGACATCACTTCAAGGGCATCGTTGGGGTGATCCGGGGTGGAGATGTACAGCTGGGTGTCGTCAGCGTACTGATGGTACTCCACCCCGAAACCACGGATGATCTCGCCCAGCGGCTTCACATAAATGTTGAACAGGAGAGGCGAGAGGACCGAGCCTTGCGGCACCCCACATATGAGGGGCCTCGGGGTCGACCTCTGTCCCCCTGTCAACACAGACTGCGACCGGTCAGAGAGAAAGGAGGAGAACCACCGCAACACAGTGCCTCCCACCCCCAACTCTTCCAACCGGTGCAGCATGATACCATGGTCGATGGTATCAAAAGCCGCTGAGAGATCTAACAGGACCAGGACAGAGGAGCACCCCCTGTCCCGAGCCCTCCAGAGATCATCAACCAACGCGACCAATGCCGTTTCCGTGCTGTACCCGGGCCTGAAGCCCGACTGGAACGGATCCAGATACGTCGTTTCATCCAGGTGCTGGGGGAGCTGTTGCGCGACCACACTCTCAACAACCTTCGCAACAAAGCGAAGATTGGAGACCGGACGATAATTTACCAACATTGCCGGGTCCAGGGAAGGCTTCTTGAGGAGAGGCCTCACCACCGCCTCTTTCAAGGCGGCGGGAAAGTCACCCTCACTCAGCGAAGCGTTTATAATCCCCTGGAGCCAGCCTCGTGTCGCTTCCCGGGAAGCCAGTACTAACCAGGAAGGACACGGGTCCAATAAACAAGTGGTCGCGTTCAGTCTACCCAGAATCCTGTCCACGTCCTCAGGGGTCACAGGATCAAACTCATCCCAGATAACATTCTCAAGACCTGCCCCCGTCTCTCCCCCTGAGACTACCCAGTCGGAGTCCAAATCTTCCCGAATCTGAGTGATTTTGTCATACAGATACTGAACAAAATCCTCGGCTCTACCCTCCAAGGGGTCCTCCCGCGCTTCCTGGTGGAGCAGGGAGCGGGTCACCCTAAAGAGGGCGGCTGGGCGATTATCTGATGACACAATAAGAGCAGCAAAATAACTACATTTCGCTGCTTTTATCGCCACTAAGTAATTCCTAATGTGGGATCTTACTAGTGTCCGGTCAGATTCAAGAAGACTGGCCCTCCAACTACTCTCTAGGCGTCTTTTCCGGCGCTTCAACTCCCTCAGCTCCTCGGTAAACCAAGGAGCCAATTGAGATCGGCGCCGGGTCAGAGGCCGCAAAGGCACGACCCGATCCAGAGCACCAGCAGCCGCCCTATCCCAGGCGGCCACCAGGTCTCCAGTCGAGGCGTGTGCCAGAACCTCAGGAAATGGCCCAAGCTCCGTCTGGAATCTGTCAGGTTCCATCAGGCGCCTGGGGCGGAACCATCTGATCGGCTCCGCCTCCCTGCGGCGGGGTGCAGCGGTTCGAAAGTCGAGACGAAGGAGAGAGTGATCTGACCATGACAAGGGTTCAGTAACTATATCCCCTATATCAAGATCCCTCAACCACTGTCCAGAGACAAAAACCAGATCCAGCGTGTTTCCCCCTGTGTGGGTAGGGCCATGAATTAACTGGGTCAGGTCCATAGCTGTCATGGAAGCCATGAACTCCCGAGCCATCTCTGACGTCTCACCCACGGACGGCAGGTTGAAATCCCCCATAACCATAAGCTTAGGGGTATCAACCGCCACCGCGGCGATGACGTTGAGTAGCTCGGGCAGGGCTGTTGCCACGTGGCAGGGAGCCAGGTACGTGATCAGCAAACCCATCTGAACCCCATGACCCCATTTCACAAAAAGGGATTCACAGCCGGCCGTCTGAGGAACAGTGGCCTCCCTCGGTCTCAGACCTTCTTTAATGATAACCGCTACCCCCCCGCCCCTCCCCTGTGACCTCGGCTGATGGAATGCTTGGAAACCTGGCGGGCACATTTCAACGAGGGGAACCCCCCCTCCTGGCCCAACCAGGTCTCCGTAATACCTGCCAGGTCCGCACCCCCCTCCTGAACAAGATCACAGATGAGGGGGGCTTTATTTACTACGGACCTGGCATTGCACAGCATCAGCCGAAGGCCTGGGTCCTGAGGGTCTATGCAACCTGAGGAGCGAGTAGAGCCTTGGGGGCCGGAGCACGCCACCGCTCGTAGACAGCGAGTGCGCACTCCCCTAACACGATATGGCCCCCTGCTCCCGCCATATCTACCCCTCCCACCTACAGTACTGATGTTCAAAAAACTATCCGGACAAGCTCTAACCCCCCCCCTCGATCCCGGGTCCCCCATCCCCCACACCATGCTTCACTGCCAGACCCGACCCTCCCCCTTGTGGGTTATCCCCCATACCCACAGCCCGAATTCCAATCTGACCCTCCCCCTCCCTAGGACCCCTTAAAAATTTGACTAAAAATTTTGTTAAAAAACCCCTCAATCCCCTCGTTTTCACATGCCACCTCTCTGGGTCCCAAAACCCTTCCTTGAGGTGGGCCCTCGATAGTGAGGAGGGCCACATCTGCAAGAAGGGGGAATCTCGCAGCGCAAGAAGATCTGCAGTCGTATACATCTCCAAAATGCAGCGATGGAGGCCCAAAGCTCAGACAGGGGACTTCACAAAAGATGTAACACAGCCTATTGTTCATCGATGTGCTGTTGGTGTCTCAACTGTCCTCCCACAACAGCAGGAGGGTCCTAAATTATCTCCTCCAATGGGGGCGACCTCCGGCCCGCCCTCTCACAGCGGAACCCCACGGGGCCGTAGATTGAAAAAGTTCTCCCACAGACAAGAGCCATGATGTAATAGAGGACCCCTCAACAGTTACATCAATTTGGCTGACCATGGTCGGAAGAAAGATTTATCAGTCTATCAGTCAGTCTATGAGTCACGCCAGGGGTGAAGATGGAAAATCCTTGGCAAAGTCTTATACTCAAGATCATATTCGAGTAAGTCCCGATGAAAAAGGGAAAGAAGGGAAGGGGAAGAAGGAAGAGGGGAAGAAAAGGGGGGGGGAGAGAGAAGATTCCCTCAATTAGGGCGAATAATAAGCCCATTTAGGCAGACACAGTACCTGGGAGGGGGAGGAGAAAAGGGCTGGTATCTATGTGACGGAAAACTCCTCCGTCGCCCCCCAGCCCTACATTCCTCAGATAGTTCAGTTCTTCCGGGATAACAAATCCAAACCCCAGCCTCCATTGGATGTCACAGGGGGCCTCCAGGTCCTCTACAGCTGCCAAGATATCCCGGGAGGGGGTCTTTCTTCTCCAGTCCGTTATGCTCCTCTCAGTTTTCACCCTCTAGCAAGGTTGAACAAAGAAAGCATTTTTTTTCTTAAATTCCCATCGTCTTTGTCAAGAAATGAGGCTTGTATCTGCAGAATCAGCTCCAGCAATAGTCAGAAATTTGGGATCAGGACTAGGGCATAGAGAGAACTATTTGTGGCTGTGTCCCACCTCTTGAACCACATAGTTTATTGCCTGAGCTAACTGGTCCATATGGTAGTTTGTTTGTTTGTTTGTTTGTTTGTTTGTTTGTTTGTTTGTTTGTTTGTTTATTTATTTATTTATTTATTTATTTATTTATTTATTTATTTATTTGATTTATATGCCACCCTTCTCTAGAGACTCAGGGTGGCTTACAATGCATTAAGCTATAGCCTTCATACTTTTATATATACCTGCTTAGTAGGGTTTTCAGGGGCCCCGAAAGCAGTGTTCTTTTTTATACAAAGTCAGTTTATTGCCCCCACAATCCGGGTCCTCATTTTATTTACCTCGGAAGGATGGAAGGCTGAGTCAACCTTGAGCCTGGTGAGATTTGAATTTGCAGTAATTGCAGGCAGCTGGTGCTACTTTAACAGCACTTAGTCAACTGCGCCACCAAGGCTCTTAGTCACTTAGTTCTGGTGCTAGATCAAAGTATTAGGAACCTACCTGATCAATAGTAAGAAAACAAGAGGGCCTGTAGCTTCTTCTCTTATAGTGACAGAAATAAGACTTTCAGTCTGAAAGACTTCAGACTTTCACATTAGAATTTATTATTCAATCTTGAATATCAGACATATAAGTATTCAGTATTCAGCAGAAGATTCGCAGACATCTTTCCAGGTTAATACCTGGAATCATAGGACAAAACTGATACATAATTAAATAACGATTTTCCCTGGCCTAAGAACTATAGATTCCCACTTCACCACTTTCAGTACATACACGCGTGCATTATTTTCTTTATATCTCTTCAGTGTATAGAATAGTTTTAGATAGAATGTTGAAAATGCAGAAGGTAAAAAAAAATCCTAGTATTTAAGTTCAAGAGTATGGTTCTCCATATTATCAAACACTATACTATTACTTTTATGTGGTATTTACAACATATTATTAAGTATGTGTGAAGCTAAGCTAATGGGAAAAAAATACATGCAACAAACACTCCAGGAACAAGTTTATCTAGATTTTGCGGTCATGACCAGATAATGTGTTATTCAGAAATTCATGAATCATCAGAAATCAATCATCACCGAGATAACTTTTATAGGACAAGATTCCAGGCACTCATTTCACTGGAGCATCTGTGCCTCATTATTGTGAACTGTTAAGAAAAATGAAGTAGTGCAGTGTTTGTCAACCTTGGCAACTTTAAGATGGGTGGACTTCAACTGCTGGCTGGAGAATTCTGCAAGTTGAAGTCCACACATCTTAAAGTTGATAAACATTGAAGTAGTGAATATTAATAGCTACATTCACCCCATATGATTTCAGAATTCTTCAGAAATATATCAATATACACATATCTAATATTGCTCATATTGCCAGTAAAAGTCATGGAATAAGATGTTCTGTACTCCCCTATGTTCATTCACATCCTTCTTCTTTTTTTTAATAGTTTTTATTAATAATAAAAAGAAAAAACAAAACCAACATAAATACATTGAAACAACATACAAAACGAACACACATCAATTCAGTCCAATGACTGACTCTTAGAAGATATTACAACGGTGGGTTATTTTTCATATTTCTATTTGTATCGATATTTACAGTCACCTATTTACTTAGTTATATATATACATATATAGTTGACTCCTTATTTACTTCTATGCATTTCTATTAAATAATCAAAAATCATCTTTATATTCCTATTTTTGCCTCCAGCCAGTTGTACCATCTTTGCCATACTAAATAGTAATCAGTATCATCTTTCTCTTGTATTTCTTTTGTGAGCTTATCCAATTCTGCACATTCTGTGATTTTAGCTATTATTTTGTCTTCTGTTGGTAACTGTTCAGATTTCCAATGTTGGGCAAAGAGTATACATGCTGCTGTGAGGATATGGATGATCAAATATTTTGTTTCTTTGGTATATTGTGCCGTGATTATTCCCAATAAAAAGGTTTCCGGCCTCATTTCCAGTTTTTGTTTCGTGATTTCTTCAATCATTGTTTTAATTTGTTGCCAGTATTGTTTTGCCCTTCGGCATAGCCACCAGAGATGATAATATGTCCCTTTCTGTGATTTACATTTCCAGCACATCGGAGATGTATTTGGGAACATCTTGGCTAGGCGCGCCGGTGGGAGGTGCCATCGGTAGAACATTTTGTAGAGGTTTTCCTTGTAGGGTATGGACAATGTCATCTTGTAATTTATCTTCCACAGATTCTCCCACTTATCCAATTCAATAGTATATCCTATATTTTTGGCCCATATTATCATATTCTCTTTGACAACCTCCTCTTCTAATTTGTATTTTAATAGGTACTTATAAATTTTGGTAATCGTTTTCTCATCTGTACTTTGTAATATTTTATCCAATTCGTTTGGTTCATTTTGGAATCCGAATTGTGCCCGATCAGTTTTATATCTTGATTCTATTTGCATGTATGGCCACCAATCAATATCTATACCCTGATTTTGTAATTCTTGTCTTGTTTGTAATTCTCCTTCACTGTTCAGTAATTCTTTATAAGTCCTCATTTTCTCTATATCCATGGCATTGGGATATATTAGTGCTTCCATTGTCGATAGCCATCGTGGAATCTTGGTATAATGTTTCCTAATCTCTTGCCATGATTTGTACAATGATTCTCTGATAATATGTTGCTGAAAGTATCCGTGATGCTTGTCCTTTCCCTCCCACAGAAAGACGTGCCATCCGCGTTGTAGTTCAAAGCCCTCTAATGATAGCATTCTTTTGTTCTTAAGGTCTATCCAATCCCTTATCCAATTTAGCGACGCTGCTTTATAATATAACTCCCAGTCCGGTAGGCCTAAACCTCCCTTTTCCCGAATATCTTGCATACGTTTTATTTTAATTCTGGCCCTTTTCCCATTCCAGATAAATTTTGTTATTATTTTATTAAGGTCCTTAAAAAAGTTCTTTCCTGGCCAGATTGGGGTTACTTGAAAAAGGTAGAGTAATCTAGGCAGTATATTCATTTTTATGGATGGTTCATTCACATCCTTCATACTTTATTGATAATATATATAATTTTATTGCATTATTTACTTCTTTGTCTGCATACTTATCTTGAGTAATTCTCCAGAAAACAAATTACTTTTTGTTTCTTATTTGGTGAGTCCATAATGACACAGTTCTAATACTATACTATCCTGACAATAACACAGAAAAAGGTATAATTTATTTCATTATTTCCTAAAGTAATAAAAGTGGTCCAGAAAACCAATGAGTCATACCACATTTATAAAGATAACTGTTGCATGCAAACCACTATAATTCTGTTCTACATATGCTAGCATTGTTTTAGATCACATATGTAACTTAAATTAGGTCTTGAGGTAGCAGAATCCATTTTTAAAAATCTTATGTTTTAATAGTATTTTCTTATCCTCTGAGATATTTAGCATACACATTCATGCCCTGTTTATCAAGAAACCATTAACCAGGTGTTAAAACTATGATGGCAAAGTTTAATTCCTTTTTAAAGAGACAGTTTGGTTTGGTGGGGAAAAGGCACATGTGGAAAAACCCTTTTCATATTTATACAGAAGAGAGGGGGAGATAAAGGGGAAAATAACATCAGGGAAAAAAACATGAAGATACTTAAGTGAAAATTTATTTTGAAATGCATTCATTTAAAGCATTAAAACATCATTTGCATCCAATTAATTATCTCCATTTTTAATAATTTTATTATCTAATAGCTTTGATTGAGTATAATTGGGGCTGCAGTGAAACTACTGAAGAGCTTCTGCAATGCAATTGTTAAGTCTTTTTTTTTTAAATGGATATTTCATGACTAATTTCATTTCAGACTAATGTCTGTTCCAGAATGGAAAAAGACTTCTCTATTCCCTCCTTCGTGGGAATAGGAAGTCTAGGCTAGATAAATTTTAAAAGGGTTGAAAAGGGAAACTAAATTTTAGACTATGCATTCTTTTTATTATTTTTGCACCAGCTTAATTGGACTTTCATAATGAAAGAATTCGTTTTGAGATTGCATGCATTCATGGTTGATCTATGTCACTATTCCCATTGTTGTAATTTATTATTTTCTTCATTATCACTCTTAACCAACCTTATTTTGTTGTACAGTTTTCATAAATCAAATCTCTGATTTGAAAGAAAATAAAAAAGAAAATCCAGGATCTACAGCATGAAACAACAACCCTGTTCTGTTTGTTTACCTATATCTCTTAACTTGATATAATTGGGAAAGGATAGTAGAGTTGCAAAAGTCCAGTAGGGCTGCAAAAGTCCACTAAGCCACCAGATGGCAATAAAGAGCAACAGAGCCATTTAGCTCACCTCAGCGATTTGACCTGTTTTCTCTCTTATTGATTTTAGACAAGGAAAATGAAAGAAAAATACCAAAAAAGGGTAGAGGGAATAGTTTCCCAGCCACTTCTGAACTTGGCTATAGACATAGTTAATCCAATCCACTGCATCTGAATGAGGCTGCCAAAATAACGTGTTTTCTTTATGGTCTGAGGACAGTTGTGCCAGTTCATAATCCTTTGTGGAAAGAGAAGACTATTAGCAGCTATAATAACTGGATCTCTATGCAACTTAACTGTGATGACAAGCCTTCTTCAATCAAAACACATTTTGAATACAATTCTGAAGAACAAACATTTATTTAGCTAGCAAAGGTATTGCAGATAATCACTATAATTTTCCGTTAAAGCTTACATTTCAATTTGCATTTAAAGTACTTTATAATTTGGCACTTGAGATGCTCGAGTGCAATACTAACAGTCAAAAGACACATTTATATCAAAACACCCCTTTTCATGGCAGTAGCATTTATATACATCTACTTTGTATTGTAGACAGTTGTGTTTCAGAATTTCAGGGGACAGGATGAGAAGACAATTGAAACCTAAACAAAGTATTGTCGTTTTAAAAATGGAATATTGACATCCATCTGTATTGAAGTATTATTCAAAAGGATATATAATATAACAGTATTGTCAGCAGATGGATTTTTACTGCATCTGTAAATAAATCAAACTACCAAAGTAACACTTTGTGTTAGAGTAAAAGGCATTAAAATAGAATATGCCAAATTCACTGATTCAGAAATAGACAATTTCAGAACATTCTAGACAATTCCAGAACATTCCATTGTTTCTAAACCATGCCAAATCTCCCTGGATCACACCATCCCAGGTAATTTCTGCAAATAAATTCTCCAGACAGCAGCAGTTTTGAGGTGCCCAGGACAAAGTGTTTTGAACAAAACAAGTATGTTATATCACTATCAAATTGCTTTATTAAGAGTTTGCTAAGAAATATTCTATTGCAAAATGATTCAACTGTTCCTGCTCTTGAATCAGTATCGCCCATCTTATGAGGCAAGCAGCAAGCAACTATACATAGGAGAAGGAAGTGAAAAGAGCAAAAGAAAAAGAACTCCCTTTTTCATATTCATTACATCATTTAAATGCTTTTCTCTTAGTTTGAAATTTCATTTGTATTGTTTGACTGTTTCATTGTTCTCCAAAACCTTTGGGTGCAGCCAATAAGATCTTCAAACAAATGTGCCAAATTATAATTTTTAGTGCAGAGATAGGGAAAAATATTAAATATACAACTGGAGAGGTGTACTGACTATTTTTAATTTTAATTCAGTCAATAGGCATAGAAAATAAAATTAAACCTTAGATTTATCCTGACCATATCAATTGCTTTTTGGGAGGTGGAACAGTACTTTTTGGCATCCCACTGAAATGTTTTTGCATTGCTGATTTTATACAATGTGCCCTTAAATGTGGATGAAATCTAAATTAATATTAACTAGTTCTATTCAAAATCATAAATGGGTTTTGCACAGTCATGTCTATGGAGGTGCAATTGGGAAGTGGGAATGACTTCTGCATCCTGATAATCAGGATGCAGTTGCTATAATTTGTGTACTTGCATTCAGGACATTATATAGCAGCACATTTGGCCAAAGACATCATGATGCTATTGTCACTTTGACACCATCCTGACTTCTTATGAATCCTGCTGAGATATTGTCCCTTTACCATATCAACCATCAGTAAGTCTGTTTCATTATTGTCCAAGATGAAATTTAGGAAGGTTTTGTAGTAAACACTTAGAACTCCTGGAGATGATTTCATATTTAAGTCAGAATTTCTTAAAAAAACAAAAGAATAATTACAAGCACTTTAAAGATAATGTGAAGCTAACCCCAAACAAGTTTTAAACCTGCAGTGATCTTTTATTTATGCAAACATTTATTTCTGCAAACCTAAAGGATGGGAGAGCTTTCAAAGTGCTAATATGAGGAAACTATCCTAAACATAACTATTTGAGACTCGATGTTTTTCAAATCCACAGCAGCTGCTGCTGAGAGGGCATATTTGCAAATGAAAGGAAATTCACAGTTCAGATGATTCATTCCCAGTTTATTGGGTGGTTCACACGCCTGTCCGGAACAGGAAGGGCCTTATTGTGCTCAACTGTTTTCCTGAATGCCTTTATGAACAACAGCAAAAGGAAATATTACAGTTTGGCAAAAGGCCATCAGCCTGTTTGGTACTATGCTGCTAAGCATGCAGAGGCAAACGAAGCCAAGTCAAACATAGCCTTAGTACTCCAGTTATTTTTGTCTGTATTTCAAATTAACTGCTGTGTTTCACCGGAAAACCAAATTGTTTACTGAATGATTTAGAAGTACATTTTGCAGGAACAGTTGCTTTGTCTTTTGTTTTTCAAACTTGGCTTTAATAGCCCCATGGGAGTTTTTCTGACATTTCCTGATAGCCAGTGAAACAGACAGAGGAGACTGAGAAAAGATCATCCCAACTAATTCTACATATGTTCTGAGAATTAAGTGATGTCAAGGTTAGCGCTGAATTAGAACTAAGAAGAGCTGGCTCAAATTTCTTCCCACCAGGAAGTTACTTCTTGAATATAAACAATTGAATTAAACAACAAAGCAAGGGAATATCCAGTCAGTCAGCCTTACAAGGTAGACCAGACAGGAAACATGACCATATAAACTTTTACAGTGAGCAGGAAATATAAGGCATGAAGACTTTATCTATTGGTTTTGTTTTTGATAATACTATTCAGAAGAGTAGTAATAAATCATTTAAAACATGTTATATTTATGTTGCATATATCTATAATCAGATCTTTCCAAATAAGCATGTGATTTTGTTTTAAGACTTTTTCATGATGACAGGACTGCCCAATTTACAACGAATAGCTTTTACAGTAAATACCCAATCCAGCACCAAAATGCACTGGCATAAAAATAGAGTGTCGGTATGTTTCTAGCCAGAATATTCTATACAGTAAAAGAGCCAGAAATTAGACAAAAATGACTACATATTATTAGATTATTACCTAAGAAATCTAAAATTATTCTGGAAGCTATATATGGGTTTTGGGTATGCTGATACTTCACTCATCCTAAGCAAGAGGAAAATTTTAAAAATCGAATTCATAAGGCACTTAAGGAGATGTAAGAAATAAGGGCAAGAATGCTTTAACCCTGAGAACAACTTTCAATAAATATTGGTCTAAGATATAATTTAATAATGAATTTATCTTATTAAATTGTTCAGATGTTATGATTTTTTGAATATATAAAGAATATTTTTGATTGCTCTGTCATTCTAAATTGAAATTTACAAAGAATTTTAGCTTACAGACTATAGAAACTTTATTAGCTGCTGTGTTAAAGGTACAGGATAGCATGTTTTAACTAAAATTGGAGAAGCATGACTGTTACTCAAAATGTTTTATGAAGAACTTCAATCTGATATAGTCTAATACCGAAATATGGTGATTTAGAGCAGGTACAACATAACAAGACTGAGCTTGGAATCTTCCTTCTCTTCTGTTCATCTTTCAGCTCTGTTCAAATCTGAAACTCACTGGGAAGCATTCAGCTCTCTCTGGCTTTCAAAATAATGGAAGAATGTCTCACTCACTTTAAGTGCAAATGAAGGGAAAAGTATACCCTCTCCACTGAGCCTTTATTTTGCAGGTGGTAGAAGACCAGTTTCTTTCTCCATCTCATGTAGATGCAACCTTCTACAAAAGCACTTTACCTTAGTCTTAGTCTTTCTCCCCTCCCTCCAATATAGGCAATAATATTGTTTTATAGGACTGTTATATGGATTAAAGGTAAAGGTAAAGGTTCCCCTTGCACATATGTGCTAGTTATTCCTGACTCTACGGGGCAGTGCTCATTTCCGTTTCAAAGCCAAAGAGCCAGCGCTGTCCAAGCGTCTCCGTGGTCATGTGGCCAGCATGACTAAATGCCAAAGGCGCATGTAATGCTGTTACCTTCCCACCAAAGGTGGTCCCTATTTTTCTACTTGCATTTTTAACGTGCTTTCAAACTCTAGGTTGGCAGAAGCTGGACAAGAGCCTTGATAGTACAGTGGTCTAAGGCACCCTGTTATTAAGCTGGTTATTAAGACCAGCTGCCTGCAATTACTGCAGGTTCGAATCTCGCCAAGGCTCAAGGTTGACTCAGCCTTCCATCCTTTCTAAGGTAGGTAAATTGAGATCCCAGTTGTGGGGGCAATAAGCTGACTTTGTATAAATATACAAAAGGATGAAGGCTATTGCTGAGCACATTGTAAGCCGCCCTGAGTTTCCAGAGAAGGGCAGCATATAAATCAATTTTTTTTAAAAAGTAATGGGAGCTCACCCCGTTATGTGCCACTAGGGATTTGAACCACTGAACTGCCGAACTTTCGATCGACAAGCTCAGCGTCTTAGTCACTGAGCTACCATGTCCCTTGTTATATGGATTTCAACTCTATAATAACGACATGGAAATATATCAACAGAAAATCATGTTCATGAATCTGGAGACAGAGGTCAGAATCTTCATTTCCTTAAATTGAAACAATAGCTTTAGAAACATAGACTTCAAACAACATTTTGAAATCACTTGCATCTTCTCATGACCTACCGATAATACAAAATATGCAGATGCTTCTCTTAAGAGTAAAAGTCTTGGCATAGATTATAGAATACAATTTGCTAAAACTGGCAATGGAAATTGGAGAAAGGAATGAGGATATACCAGGTTTGTTGAATAGTACATTGCTTCAGGTATTACAAAAATGTTTCCTAGGCTCCAATGACATTTCCCTTTTCAGTGTCTCCCTATCAATTGGCTCTGCTTTTATTGTAGTATCGTAGAATCAAGCAAAACAAACAAAAGCTTCCCAGTGGAAAATGCCAAGTATGCATAAAATGAAGGGATGGAAAAGCAAAGACACATGGAACATTACAATGAAAATAAAATTCCAGCCAGTAAGCAATGGGATTTTGTTTTCAGCTGGACATGTGGAATTTTTATATGCAATGTTCAAGGCTATTTCTTATAAAAGAGAGGGTTCATACTATAGATGGTTGTGGGTTTTTTTTCTTTTGAACGACTACTATAGTTAAACACTGACTTCAAAAAAGTACAACAAAGTCTTGAGCTAAAGACTGGATTCAAAAGAGCCAATTTAGCAAGCCCAATGAAATTATGATTTCCAGTCTGGTTTATCTGTCTAGCTTAAAGGTTATTTGATGGGTTTAACAGAGATTTGCTGTCCCAGAGAAGTTCATATGTTCAAGGCGGATTATAGCCAACACAAAATAAGGTAGACAAAATCTTTCTGCGAATTAAAAACTGGGCTTCTGTTATGCAGCCTAAATTGTGTTTATCTTTTTTTGCAGCCACTTCTGACAGCTGACTCATAAACTGTATTCTCACAACGTGTTTAATATAGTTGCACAGCACATTGCAATCATAAATCCAACAAAAGGGCTACACATCAGGCAAAGCCATTAAGGTTAACTGTAATCAAGCTTAGTGTATTGTATAAATACAAATGCAGCTGCTTGATTTGGAACTGATCTGCATGGCCTGTAAACAGAGTCATACTCATTTTGTAATTAACTATTATTTCAAGAACTTTTTCCACAAGGACTTGGGAATAGGTTCCTCCCATTCTACATTGTACATATCATTATTACTATGTTATTTTCATTTCTCTAATCTATCAATATTGTTTAAATGCATGTCTTCAAAATATTAGCTCTTGCTTGGTTTTTTATTTTTTTTAATAAGCCATCCAGAATTTTTCAGCAAATTGAGTGACTTCATATATGAATCAAATAAGTAAGTTTTCATCTCTAATTGGGACATCTGCAAATATGTCATCTCATTGTTCAAGTCATTAATATATAGAGTAAATGCTGAAGACTATATGAACATGGCATATTCTTACTCCTCTTACTTGTTAGGTCCCTCCAGTTTAATGAAGAACAATTGGACTTTGCAATAAAAGTAGTCGTCAACTTACAACCATTTATTTAGTGACCATTCAAAGTTACAACAGCACTGAAAAAAGTGACTGTAAGGGTTTTTCATACTTGCAACTGAATGAAATGGTCACATGTTCAAAATTCAGATGCTTGGCAACTGGCATGTATTATGACAGTTGCAGTACCCCAGGGTCGTGTGATCACCTGACAAGCGAAGCTAATGGGGAAGCCAGATTCACTTAACACCCCGTTACTAAGTTAACAACTGCATTGATTCACTTAACCGTGGCAAGAAAATGGGGCATAATACACTTAATAACTGTCTCTACCTATATAGGTTTCAAACAGGTTGGGAGTCTACAAATACATATGTCACCCTGCCCAACTTAAGTACTTTGCCAAACAAAAAGTCTTAGAATACTTTGTCAAATCACTGAAACAAAACATATTATGCTTACTTAATTTCCATAGTTTACTCAGGAAATGACCAGAACAAAAATGCAGATAGATTATTTATGAAGACTTGTTTTTGGCAAGTCTATGGTGAGTTCATCACAAATTAGTACAGGTAGTCTTCAATTTATGACCACAATTGAGCCCAAAATTTTTATTGCTAAGTGAAACATTTGTTAAGTGAATTTTGCCCCATTTTATGACCTTTTGTGCCACTGTTGCTAAGTGAATCACTGCAATTATTAAGTTAATAACATGGTTGTTAAGTGAATCTGGTTTCCCCATTGACTTTGCTTGTCAGAAGGTCACAAAAAGTGAACACATGACTCTGGGACATTGCAACATCATAAATATGAGTCAGTTGCTAAGCATCCAATTTTTTATCACATTATTGTTTGGATACTGCAGCGGTCATAAATGAAAAAACGGTCATAAGTCACTCTTTTCAGTGCCATTGTAACTTTGAATGTCACTAAGTGAACTCTTGTAAGTCGAGGAGTACATGTAATTACTACATGTTACTGTTAAAGTCTGCCTGAATCAGTGGCGGATTTCAAAATTTTTTACTACCGGTTCTGTGGGTTGGCTTGGTGGGCGTGGCATGGCATGGCTTGGTGGGCGTGGCTTGGTGGGTGTGGCAGGGGAAGGATACTGTAAAATCTTCATTCCCTCCCAAACAGCTGGGACTCGGGAGGCAGAGAATAGATGTGGGCAGGGCCAGTCAGAATTTTTACTACTGGTTTTCCAAACTATTCAAAATTTCCACTACCGGTTCTCCAGAATTGGTCAGAACCTGCTGAAACCCACCTCTGGTCTGAATATTCTTCTCATATATACTATAATTCATTAGAAATCTGGACAGGACCCAGTCTGATAAAGCTGGTTTAGGTAATATTTCCTTAAGATGCTAGAGAAGGAGTAACAGAAAAGGATTTCTTAAAAACTTGAGTTTCATTAAGAAAGCAAAATAAGAGATAACTGTGAAGCATATGAAATAAGATTGTCATTAGTAGAAGAGGAAGGAGAGAAAATGTGTGCAATGAAATTTCATTTTAATGTAGGCCCATTAGTGTACATTTAAAGTGACAATAGTCATTCTAAGTCTAAGTCTAAAAGAAAAATGGAGGCACAGCTTATCAAAAGAAAAGTGCAACAAACACATTCTATCCAAAGCAATCAGTCTTTACAAACTAGCCATTAAAAACTAAGATGGAGATAATATAAGCAATGTGGACAGAAAATGGAAACAAGCTCACAAAATTAACTTTTGATATAAGACAAAATAAGTGCACCTTTTGATTATTACAGTATTAGGAGCAAATAATACATACATATCAATAAACATAAACATGTAAAGTAAATGTTTTTTAGGGCAGAAAGGTGACAGCATACTGCAAATAAAACTAAGTCCACATGTACGGTAGCCAAGTGAAGTATTCAAAAACTGTCAGAAAAACTTAAAAGAGCTTTCAAAGCTTATGAAGGAATTTAAAGTTTCTCACTGAAGATCATGGAAATTATGGTACGAAATCCATCTAACTTTCCATAGTTACTTAAGGGTTTGCCACTGAAGATTAACATCCGAACTCCTACCTACATTCAGATTGTAATTTCATAGGGGAAGTGAAGTGAAGCAATGAGGCCGGATAATCAAAACCATCACTTTGAGCCCTGAAGACACACATCACTGAGCATTTTCTTTTCCTCCAAAAATTAGGTTATTCTAAGAATATTTACACACATATGTGTGCGACTGGGCTTTCCTGAACGCCTTTAACATTCTTGGAATATTAATTCAACATCAACCAATAGCAGAGCAAGGGAGTTTAAAGAAATGTAAATAGAGTGGGTGTTTTAGTGGTCCAAGTGCTTTCCTTTGCTGTCTGCATGCCCATTAGGAGATTATCATCAGCTTTTTCAGAAATTTCAGAATGGTTCCTTTGGGAAATTTGCCACTGTTCCAACTGCATCCTCAATTAAATTATTTTCCCATGAGTCAGATTTCATAAGAAATAGATATGTGCTGATAGGTAAATGTTAGGAGATATTAACTGAGTGGAACTAAACTGAGTTTTCATTTTAAGGAACTACTGGAATATTTCAATCTACTTTTTAGTCTTTTATTATCTATAAAGAAGATGTCAGGGTTCCAAGTAACACCCCCAATGAAAGAAGACTCCAAGGCTAGAAGTTCCTCAAAGTTCCATTTTATTAGAGATGTCATATTGGCCACATCTGGGAAACCCGAATCTTAGAGCTTCCAGGTTTTCTCCACCCAAAAGAAAGTCCAAGTCTCTTCCCCTGCACCCACATGTCCATCACATGGTCCAATCAATTCACCATCTCAACTGGAGATGCCTCCCAGTCACACCACTTCAGGTGCAGGCAGAATGTCTTGACTCCCAGAGAACAGAATGTTATTGTGGCTAGATATCTCTACAACTCCCTGCAATTCCTTCCAGTTCCCTACAGCACTAAGTGTGGCAGCCCTGAAGATCCAAAGAAAAAGATGGCCTCCAGGGCTGACAGAAGAATTGTTTTTTAAAAAAATTGCTTAGTTTCATTGAATACATTATTTGTCAAATATGTAGAAGGCTGCTTGGCCATTATCCAATCTGCCTATGTATTTATTTTCAGTTCTTTAGACAGTAATATATTCTCAAAATGTTAATAAAGTATCTTCTAGGAGAACTGAAGTAAAAATTATATTTGCCTATACCCAGTGATAGAGTAATTCCACACAGATCTAAGACACATTGTAAATCTCCCACCTGGAGGTGGGACATACTTCCAATATAATCTACTGGATCCCTGGATGGATTGTCCCTGGACTATGTAGGACAGATAGGGAGGAAGATAACTAGCAGAATGAAAGAACACAAGCAAGTGATCAGATAAGGAGACCCGAATTCATTGGTAGCCTCACATTGCAATGAACAAGGACATGCATTCAATTTTGCAGCCACTAAGATTGTTGGATGAGTTGTTTTACTATAGAACCGGTGAGAACCAGGGGCAACCCACCACTGTGCTGTTCTACATAATCATGAAACCATTGACGAAAATCACTCAGACTCTTTGAGTGAGTTGCTATCAACCTGCTAATGATTCCCAGATGTAGTAAACCTTGCCATCCAATTCCAAATCAGTCAACATTGTCTAACTTTGATAAACCAAACAGGATGAAGATTGTCTTGGAAAATAAGAAACTAAACATAAAGCCTGAAGTTAAGATTGGTTTGGATGAGGTTACATCCCCTCTAAAATAATAGGTCTGCACTTTGGAGCAGTCTTTAATCTTCAGCTGTCACTGGATTTACTGAGGCATGCTTTCACATTTAAGTCTGGTGCAAAGCCAGTCAAACTTGACAACAGTGGTTCATCACCCAGAAATTAGAACTGATATAAAATGCAGAACGTAGGCTGTTAACCAGAGCACAATTCTGTACAGGGGGTCACATTATGCCTCTACTAAAAATAAATAAATAAAGTAGTTGGCAGTCGTTTACTGGACACTATTTAAACTTTTGGTTTAAATTTTAAAACCCTAAATAGCCTAAGACTGACATTCTGAGGGACTGCCTTTCCCATTATAAATCTGTCTTGACTATTAAGATATGCAGGAGAAATTTTGAAGATCCCTCTGCTCAAAACTCTTATTTTCCTGGCATAATTAAAAACTATTAGGAAATTTACTTATGTAAGCATACACCCTTTTGCCAGGCTTGAATTGATTACACTTAGTATTAATTTTATCTTTATATACTGAGTTTTATTTTTTTTACTTTTACTACATTTCTGTTGTTGACTTTGTAGGTTCCTGTTTTATTTATTTTAATATTTTTGCTAAAGTCTCACTGAGTAAAAAGATGGAGAAGGAAACCAAAAAAAAAATAAACATAGAAACACAGATGGCTATATGGAATGACCGTTAACTTTCATATTTGGAAATGCAGAAGACTTTTGATCAAATTTTCTAATATAGACTTATGATTTTGCTTCTGTAGGCTGTGAGATAAAACGGATAGTTGACACAAGAAGACAGTTTCCTGATCTTCTCAATTCTGTCTGGAAATAGAGAAAGGGAAGAAACTAAAATAAATAGGTTCATCTTTTGGAAGGAAATACTCCAGTTCCATGCCTTGTTACATTATGTGTACTGTACAGTAATTAAACATCCCTAAAACGATGCTATTGCGCAGTGTTAATGCCCATCACACTATATAGATTAATGCAAATTATTTCCTTTCCAACAGTGAAGCATTCTTCCAGCTATGAAGTCATGTCAAATATCCTTTTGCTATCATAAGGAATGGAAAATAATTCTAAAGTCTTCCTCTTCATTTTTTACTATAATTTTTTTCAAGAAAAGCAGCAGTGTTTGACTTCAATAGCTATACTGCCTTAAATATAGCAATAGCAATAGCACTTAAACTAACAGTAAATAGTATATACTGCTTCATAGTGATTTATAACCGTCTCTAAGCAGTTTACAGAGTCAGCATATTGCCCCCAAAAATCTGGATCCTCATTTTACCAACCTTGGAAGAATGGAAGGCTGAATCAACCTTGAGCCGGTCAGGATCAAACTGCTGGCAGTCAGCAGAGTTAGTCAGCAATACTTCATTCTAACCACTGTGCCACCACAGCTCCAGATGTATATCTAGAAAGCTTTGGTTGGGTTCCGAAGTGAAACTCAATATCCAAATAAATCTATCATGCAAATAGCAAAAGTCAGAAATCTCCCTCTCCAACTCCACTTTTCATACAAATGATGAAATGCATATAACCCCCACCCCACAACTATGCACTAGTTGTGTTATGCAGGCTTGGGAATAGAAGCCAGCCTTTAAAAGACATATCTCCACTTCCTTGGACTGAACTAAGATGGGAAATAAATGCAACCTATAAAACCATAGGGGCATGATATTTAAACCCAGTCATAAAACTGCATGCATAAATTTAAAAAAAGCAAAAAGCAAAAAAATATTCTTTCTCACATTTTAAATTTGATAAATGCTCTCGACTACTGTACAGCAATCTAAAAAAAAAAAAAACCTGCTGTGGCTTAATTGCCAAACAGGACATTTTGTTTTTATTACAAATTCCCTAAATGATGTATGTCCACATATTATTTGTATTTAGAGATGGAATATAGAAGCAAAATCCATTGATAGTTCTGCACCAGAAATGTTACACAAAGGAAGCTGCTTACAGGTAAGACTTTGTTTTTATAGAAGACCCCAGTCTATCCACAGAAGACGGACTAATTTGATGATGCAATGTAGGGAATGGGTTCTGTTGAAAATAAGCAATTCAAGATCTAAACAAACTCAAACTTGATTAGTACTCAGAGGGGGAGACTATCAGAAATCTTAGTCTAGACTGGAAAGTTGAAAAAAATTCAGAAGTCATGGTCCAGCTAAATACCATAGCAATGAAGTAATCAGCAATCAAACTGCCCTTTAATATTAACCATTAGTCTAACTTTCATATTTGGACTTGCGAAGTCTGGTTTTTTCATTGCTGTCAGTTATCATCACTATTAAAAATTGGATATTATCACCCAAGGCAGATATAAGGGATTATGTTTTCTCATAGATGTAATTGAGGATTGATTTCATCATGCTATTGCACAACATGTTTTAAATTTTAAAGTAAATCTGTCTAACAGAAAAGTATAAATTTTTTGCCATGGAGCCAACTTTACCATGTATGGCATAGTGTCATGCATATGAATTATGTGTGTGCGCGCGTATATATGTATACTCCCTTGTGTTGAGATTTAGCACAAGCTATTCATTTTGTCTTAAGTTTGTTTCTCTGGCAGAAAATATTTCGATGTACAGTGTAACTCAAAAGGAGCGTTTGATAGCAGCAATTGAGGCCAGATTGCAGCTTAACCAGGAAACATCACTGAATTCTTGGCTATAGCAATACTCAGGCACATTTAGATATTTTCTGTTCAGTTTTTCAGAACCCTGTTAGCAGCTTCTCTTCCCTTATATGGTCCTCCACACATAAAAAAACCAAAAAGGTTATAATTTCTACCCTGTAGGTGGGCTCCAGCGTTTGACACTGTGTATAGCTTTTAAAAGCCTGCCTGCAAACAGTGAACCAGAATTTTCTAACAAATTGCGAAGGGAATTTGACAGTTAACACTTAAAACATTTCTTCTTTTTAAATGTTGCATTTATGCAATCTAACTTCTGTCCTCAGTGGCCTTTTGTGTATTTAATGTTTATAACCATAAATAATTTAATCTAACCTTTCCTACCCTCCTTATGTAAAAAGCAACATGGCTCATTAATATAATTTTGCATTTGCGAAACAAAGTCAAAAGTTAGAAAAGCTACAGAAATATTTTAAAGCATAAGTCATTTGCTTATGCAATTGGCTTCTGTTGCCCACTCTACTGTCCACTTTGTATGATGATGACTATTTTCAGACATCATCCTTGTTGCAAGAATAGGCAAATCTCTCTCATGCATTTGATTTTGACGTTTCCTTTTAGGAGAAAGTATTAAAGTAAAAATTCAGTTTGTGGCTTGTATCTCAATATTTCCTAGTTGTTTTCTATTATTCATAATATCAAGCTGTATAAAGGTTTATATTACATTTAAAAATAAATCTTGAGATAGAATGATTGATACAAATACATCATTTTTCACAGAATTGATTAAAAGTACATTATAGTGCAGTATCAGTGAAGCTATCATGATTTTCTTCAAGGCTTCCAAAGAATTTTTGTGAAATAGTTATCATTCTTTCTAAAAAAAAAAAAAATTCCCTAGTCATCCTCATAAAATAATCCAGATCCCCTGAGAATGCAGAAGCTAGTTTGAGTTCTTAGTGCAAACATGCCCTCTTGCTTAATTTGCTGATAAGCAAAAATTATTTACTTGCTAGTAAGGGTTAGAGTACATAGACTATGTCCTTTAAAATTTAGTATTTGTTTGAAGAGTAAAATGCAACAGAAAGCAATGTATTTTTTAAATCACAAAATAAATATGTTTTAGCATTTGTTCTGCGCCAACTCAGAAAGCTCAAACTGCCCAAGGAGCTGCTGATCCAGTTCTACAGAGAAATTATTGAGTCTGTCATCTGCACCTCTATAACTGTCTGGTTTGGTTCTGCAACCCAACAAGACAGACCCAGACTTCAGAGGATAATTAGAACTGCAGAAAAAAAATTACTATCAACCTGCCTTCCATTGAAGACCTGTATACTGCACGAGTAAAAAGAGGGCTGTGGAAATATTTACAGATCCCTCACATCCTGTACATAAACTGTTTTAACTCCTACCTTCAAAACGTCACTATAGAGCACTGCACATCAGAACAACTAGACACAAGAACAGTTTTTTCCCAAACGCCATCACTCTGCTATACAAATAATTCCCTCAACACTGTCAAACTAGTTATTAAGTCTGCATTACTATTAATCTTCTCATCGTTCCTATCACCCATCTCCTCCCACTTATGACTGTATGACTGTAACCTTGTTGCTGGTATCCTTAAGATTTATATTGACTGTTTCCTAATGTGATTTGATTGCTTATTTGTTCCCTATGACTATCATTAAATGTTGTAAGTGTTGTACCTTATGATTCTTGATGAATGCATCTTTTCTTTAATGTAATTGAGAGCGTATGCACAAAGACAAATTCCTTGTGTGTCCAATCACACTTGGCCAATAAAGAATTCTATTCTATTCTATTCTATTCTATTCTATTCTATTCTATTCTATTCTATTCTATTCTATTCTATTCTATTCTATTCTATTCTAATTCTAATTCTAATTCTAATTCTAATTCTAATTCTTATTCTATTCTATTATATTTATGGACAAAATGCAAATATTTAAAAAGTAGCATTAAAAAATACATTTCTAAATCTTAAATAGATGAGAATATTCATGCAAATCCATAACTTGGAAATGATATTCATCCTGGAACAGAAACCTGGTTGCGTACTCTCTCTTAACAAAGTGTATCTTCATTGTAAAGAAAACCGAGCTTGAACCTGCTTATCTGTGAAAACACCAGAATTAACTTATCTTAATTTATTGAATGTTAGCTGAGGTTTTATGAGAAATACTTCAAGAACCCAGGAAAATTCAGAAAGTGAACTAAGTATTTGAAATGTCTTTGAATATTAGTAGCTTGGGTTGGTAGTTATATTGTTGGTTTGAGTGCCAAGCTTGGTGATTTGGTTGCAAACGTTTTGTCCCCATTCAAGGAGTGAACCACCCGAAATCAAACCAGGACTCAGAAAGGTATTTAAAGGCCAGTGCTCCCCCAGACAAGCACAATTTAAAGCACTGAAGACAAAACATTTGCAACCAACTCTGAGTCCAAGCTCAGATCTTGAACTAAGTATTGTTTGCTTTCCAAACAATTGTTTAATTGGATGGGTTTATAACAGTAGTGGAATTCATTTTTTTTTTACTACCAGTTCTGTGGGCGTGGCTTGGTGAGCATGGCAGGGGAAGGATACTGCAAAATCCCCATTCCCACCCCACTCTGGGGCCAGCCAGAGGTGGTATTTGCCAGTTCTCTGAACTACTCAAAATTTCTGCTACCGGTTCTCCAGAACCTGTCAGAACCTGCTGAATAGCACGCCTGATTTATAAAATGCTTAGAAAGTACAATCTAGTAGAATCTTTCGTGACCCCTTTTCTTACTCATTCTTTATTTATGAATAGACATTGAGTTTTAAATAAAACATAATATTTGAAAAATATTATCCCATCAATTTTCTACCAGTTATTCTCAGTTTAATAAAACAAAAGTTTTTTGTTTCCATTGTTAATATGTGTTTAATGTGATACTTAGCACCATTTAATGTTGTATTTCTTTTTTCTCTTTGACTATATTAGCTGGTGAGCTGATATTGATAAGAGCTTCATCTTAAAACTCATAGTGTTTTTCCTAAGAAAGGAGTCAACCCTCAATGTTTTTGTATTATAATTTTCACAAATGTCATATTGCAGATGGTGCACTTTTCATGGTATTACAATTGAGAATTTGATAGTCTACTTATTTATGGATGGGTTTGTCTGCCAGTATATGGGTCCATCCATGAATAAACTGATCCCAATTTTGCTGTGTATTTTGGCACCTAAAATTCTTCACTTATCTGCAAGTACCTAAGGTATAAAACATAGATTTATTAATTCATATATATTAGACAACAGTTTAAAGAGAGGAATTGCATGTAACATGATATTAAACAGAGAAGTGCTGCATCTATAAACAGACTGTTAATGAAAAGCTGATCAGCCATACTTTAGGAAATTAGATTCAGACAAATTAAAAGCCGCAACCTTTGGACTATACTGCTGAAACAGAGATCCAGCCTATATTTTCATTGTTTGCCTAACTCTCTCATTCCCACCATCAAAAAATTACTGGTATTATTTTGAACTAAGGGAAAATAAAGTAACCTGATAAACCAACCATTTGCTTTAATGATGCTCTCTTATTGTCTCAGCCTACAGGAAACACTGGCCTGTATATGTCACTTACATAGCTACCATCAAAGGCCTTTTTATCACTTAGGATAATGCAGTACCCTTGAACTTTGTTCAATAAAATGAAACTTCTTATACTGAGGGTTGAAACTTGATGTGTTATTTCTGGCAAATTGCCTAAAGGAAATAATTTGAGTGCATATGTTTGTTATATAGGATGTACATAATGGCACTTAAAAAAGAAACAGACACAAAAAGGAAAGGAACAAAATACTCTCCCCCTCAAAAGAGGATTGCTCTGAAAAATAATTTTCTCCTTCTTTAAAACAAGATTCTTTAGCTTTTATTAATTGGTTAGAGAGTGAAAGAATATGGGTGACAGGAAATGTATGACTAAAGCTGTAACCATCACTACCTAATCAAAACCTAATAGCTTTATTGATTGCCCACTATATTGTGCAAGTGTGGCATGATATGGGACTTATGTTACAAAAGTTAAACATAGGATTTAAATTATCTGATAAATAAAATCATATCGCCAGTTAGTTTTTCACCTGTATATTGTCATCCAAATCCAAAATTCAAACTTGAATTGATGGCTATTTCTTACTGAAGGAAAGGGAAAAAGAACTGGTACTGTACCTAATTTATTTTCTTATGGTCAGAGCCCAATGGTAAATGAATAGATTTTCTGTTCAGCTTCCTGCATTTATCATACTCTGAAGAACCAGAGTACACATGGCAAACTATAATAATGACCATTACATATGTTCTGATTTTTTTTTCTGATAAGCTAAGAATATTGTCCTCTAGGACCTATGCAAAATATTTGTAAGAGATGCTTGACACAGAATGTGAATGCAAACAGAGCATCTCTCCCCAAAGTGTTGAAGAAATCATGTCTCATGCAACTACTTGAAAGCCACACTGGTATAGTTGTTAAGGTGCTAGACTAGGAGTTGTCCCTTAGGCATGAAAGATAGTCAGGTGACTTTAGGTCAGTCATTCTCTCTCAGCCCAACCCAGGTTGTTCCTGGAGGCAGGAGCATTAAGTATGTGTGCCATCTTGAGTTGTACAAACAAACAGATGGGATATGAACATAATAATATTACAAAGTGTGACCTAACTGTCTCTGTAAATACCTACATGTACAGCTGTTTCATTTTGCTGGCAGACTCAGTAGAATTGTTTTCTATGTACACACACACACTTCAGATCTGCCAAGTCCTTCAGAGAACAATGGTGTTTTAATACATTCAGGATATATGTTTTACTGTACAACACACTTTGAAAAGCCTATTTCCTGAATGTATTGCAAATGGTCTTTTCCTGTACGAATTTCAATAATCTTCTGAAGGGATGTTAAGACACCAAGCATTTGTTCAATTCAGGAGTGAGAATATCATGCTTTCGTAACTGTATGTAACTAAGTATCTCCAAGATTCTGGAGTTGCTTCGTGTGTGAAATGCTATGGAGTTATATTATTCCCATGGGCCAAATAGCAAGATAAATGGTAAAGCAAGATTTGCTTTGTGTGCTTGGGTGACCATTGGGTGCTACAAGAATGCCCAATGCAAGGCAGGATGGCAGCGGCAGAAATCAGAAGCTCACACAACTCTCCCAGGAGGATTCTGGTTTTGATAAAATTTTTGATCTATCACCAGCTGCACAAAAGAGCTTAGTGGGTTACATGCAATCCATGGGCCACTTATTTAAGCCCTGACATACAACAAAAATTCAAAATAAATTATATTCCATGCAGTTGATTGAATTTGTACCACAAAGACTTTTTGAAATCACAGAATGTATTGAGAATAAATCTTCAGCATATATCTTTATTGCTATTTGGAATCTGAAAGAAAAGAAGAAACAGTTGGGCTCAAACACGATGGATTAGTACAGAAATAAAGGTGTTAATAACTTCAATGAACTTTAGTATTTGACCAAAGTTCAGTATTGCTTTTGTCAAATTTTTACATCTTGATGAGTGGGATTGGTGGCAATATATTAAAATTGTGACTGGCCATTGAGAATACTTATCCTCCACAAAATCTCAACTTCCTTCCAGCCTGCAGAAACAGTTTGTACTAGCAATTACTATAAGCAGAGGCTTTCCTCACTGCAATGTCCTTAATTTCTTCCATCTTCTTGGTCAGTCAACCAGGTCATATAGAGGTTGCATTTTAACAAACTTTGCCGATAAACTCCATGGAGAAAGTGCCCAAAGAGAAATTCTATGTGGAAACTCTGTGTGAAGCCTTCTATAAACTCAAAAATAAACAATATGGATTGAAAACAGTCTTTCATAGCGAATATTCTACTACTACTGCTTGGCCTGAACTTGATTTAATTTCTCCCCCTCAGCAAAGAGGAAGAGAGTTAATTAGAAAAGGTTGTCAACTGAAAAATAAGGTAAATTGCCAGAAAAATAGATTAAACAGACACTTTGTACCAAAGTGAATGTTTTATTAATTAAAATACATTTAAACAAACCATCAAGAGAAGTGAGAAAATCCTGATTAATTTATTGCTTGGATTGATGCACAGGAAATACAAAATAAATCACACATTGATGCATTTGGGCCTTGAGGGTCTTGTCCATTTGCCATGATAAGCTCAGCTCCTGCAGATTATTGCTAAAACAGAGGAAGTAGCTGTTCAGGAACTGTGTATTAACAAGATGCTCTAGAAAACAGACAATATTTGCTTAGCCCTGGAGGCATATATTTATTTCTACAGATGGAAATCCAGAAGTGCAAAGGTAGCAGATTTAATTCCCACAGGATTGTTGTTTCTGCACTATAATGGTTAGAACAAGCATATGATTATTGCCTGGTGCATTTTGAGTTCAGTAGTCCTACAGGTCAGTCAGCATGGGTTCAATCACAATCATCTAACGAAGAAAAGCCTCAACTGAATATAAAAACTAGTCTAGGCTCAGTTTAGTATATAACAGCCATGTACTGTAACAAGTTTAGCTTGTGACAGGTCCGCATCTATTGAAATAAAGACCAGCAACACAAAGCTTTCTATAAGAATAAGAGGTCATATGAATAATCCTCCAAGTAGAGCTACTTTATATATCTTGTCTATCATTCATAGAAAACATTTCTTGGTAAGTAATTACAAAACAAACAAATAACAGTTTTTAGACCATCTGTTATGATACAACAAATTGTTTTCAAGGATAAAGTTCCTCTAGGTCAGAGGTGTCAAACTCATGCCATCATGGCGGCGTCACATGATGTATCGGGACTTTTTTCCCCTTCAATAAAATGGGCATGGGCGTGGCCAGTGCATGACGCATCCGGCCTGTGAGCCGGGAGTTTGACAACCCTGCTGTAGGTCACACACTAGTTAATAAAAGAGGCTGCACAAAACTGCTTATTAGCAGTTTCTTCATTCCCAAATCTGTTTATTTGTAAATCAGATTAAAACATCTAATCAAATTAATTCATGTTTTGGTATTGATATCAACATGAGTTATACCTGGAAGATAGTAAGAAAGAAAGATCTCATCAAAATTTGAAGTGCATTTTTACAACAAACCAGATGTTTCTAACAGGGCTCAAAGCAGATGTTTGCTGGGATAGTGACCATGCTAAAAGATGATAATTTAGAAAATATCAGGTGGGGAGAATGATACAGACATTAACTTTTCCCTAAAGTTTATAATGTCTTTAGCAGTAGGCATTCGGGTTTTAATTCTTGGAGATTAAAGTTATCATCATGACAAAAGCCACTGATTATCCATTACCTTGTCTAGTTCACTTTATATGATGTGATATGTAGAACTATTTTAATATAAGAAGAGCCTTTATGAATCAGGCCATGATCTATTTAACCCAGTTTTCCTTGCTACATGGCTGCCAACCAGATGTATTTGGGAAAGCAAATACCTATGACCCTATCCCATGGCAGGAAATTTCCAAAATTAATGACATTTTATTTTGCCACGTTTAGTTGAAGAAATTAATTCTAGAGAAATTAGAAATTATCTAAATGGAAATTAATAATGCTTCCAGAAAGATGGGTCCAAGAGCTACAAATCAAGTGAAAATATGCAAGAAATCAGACTTTTCTTCTTCAACAGATTTTTCCCTTTCTTACACTTTAGTGTAACAAACAAAGCAGTGAGAAACAAGAAAAGTGCCTCAATCAAATTGTCATCTGGACCTCCCACAGAAATCCATGAATGAAGAGAGGCAATTGAAAAATAAAAATCATATTTGAAAGTCAACCTCTGTTAGTTTCAACAGAACATATAGGCAACATTCAGCATCAGTTAATATGACTAGACTTTTAAAAGGGAGAAGGGATAAACTACAACTTTCACATGACATAGTGATGCTCACCCACAATTTTTGGCACAGAAATGTGCGTTTACATTTCACAGGCCTCATCTAAACTTTGCTGGGGATTGGCCATAATATTTACACTTTGAAAGGACAATTATAGAGCTGAGAACAGCTAAGTGGAACAAAACAAAAGCAGAAGTAAGATTTCTCATACTATTTTACATTTACATCATTTTTTTAATGAGTCATCAGGCCACACATGAATTATCATTTTGCATAGATCCATAAAGTGACTGCATTGCTTTGCTATGTTCCCATTTGTAGCAGAGCCTAAATATATAAATTATTATATCAAAATATATTATTGGCAGATAATTGTATGTTCCATATCACCATCTGTAAACAGCTTCCTTAATGAGCCTGCTTAAAGTTACTATCAGCAAGGAATTCCCCTCGCAGTCCAAAATGTAGATAATATACATTTTGTTTTCCATTTAGTCCAAGAGAGGGGGGGGAAGGGAGGGAGGGAGAGAGAGAGGGGGGGGGAGAATTTATATTTTTATCTGCATAGGATCTCATTATGATATCATACCTGTGTTAAATTAAAATTGAAAAGAAAGAAAAACAGTGGATCAATATTCCGCTTGAAAGTATTGTCTTTATTTAGAATTAGAAACAAGGGAAAACTGGGTAAAATGAATACTAAATATTTAACAATGAATTGGAACAGAAAGGGCTCTTTCCAGCCTTAGTGCTAGGAATTGATAAAATATTCAGAAGCACTGTTTCCTAAAACAAGCTCTAATATTTGAGCACAGTAATCTAGACAAACATGTAATGGCGGTGAATATTATCATGTTAATAAAGTAATTCAAGGAGAACAAACTAGAGACTTTTCTCAATGGCTCCTTTATTGATGGGGTTATTTTTATTCTCCTTCCATTTATGGTTGTATTTAAGCTCTAGTTTGGTTTTTTAAGAATATTTATTATGGTTCTTATATTTGTATTACCTGTTATTTATACTTGTTGGCTTATCTATTATTGTATGCCTCCCAGAGTTGCCTTGGTTAGATGGATGACTATATAAATTTGATCAATAAATATGTTAATACAATTTAATGTTTAATGTGTACTTTTAAATAAAAGACAAATGTCAAGAGCTTGGGGTTTTGCTCCCAAGAACGTTACAGCAGAAATAGAGAAATGTAATTCCTTTCTCTCCTGTGGTAATTTTCCTCTTAAAATTATATTTTTATTAGGAGGAAACTTATTACTATTGTTATTAGTATTTGCTACTGGTAGTCAATAATAGTTTTCCTCCCAAAGGAGACTATTAATCTAGATTCTGCTATCTTTTTTTTTAATGTACATTTAACATTATGTTGAATGTGGTCCTAAACATTGAATAAGATGTTTGAGTACATAGGGGAGTCTTGTCCTTGATACTAGATATCTCTTAGGTCCCAATCTGTTACTTGTTAATTTTCAATTTCTTAACAGGAATAGAAAATGCCAGCAGGTAAGTAATAAAAGACAAGATAAAGGGACTCTAAACCAGACCAATCTTATCCTTTCAAATAATTTACAAGAAGTTAAAATGTCAGGCCTACATTAACAGAAAGAGAAAAGTGGTGGCAGAGAATTTAAAAAGTACCCTACACATAGAATGTAAAACTAAGACAAACATGGATATTCTGCTGATTATAAATGATAAATGATCCTTGGTACAATTGATTGAAGATTGAAGTATATGGCTCATCACCGAACCATTCCAATTTATTTATTTGAAATAAGGCAAGTTTAATTTAATTCAAAAATCCTTACTTCCAAATGTGTGCATATAAGTGTTTTAGACATAGTTCAAGCTGTCCCAACCCTTGCCAGATTTTCCCACAAATCCAAGAGAATTGGGGAGGGGTGTATATTGACAGAATGCAACCATAATTTTTCAATCAGTAGCTGGGCCTATGTATCAAAGGAATCATATATATCACATTATCATTTTGTAAGATCTACAAATCTAGCTTCACTGATTATATATTGGACAACTGATTTTGTATGGAAGCCACGCTTAATATTTGCAGGGCCAAAAGTTCCTGCTTAATGAGGATGATGAGTGGTATAGTCTGAGTTATCTAGAGAACTCTAATTTTTGTGGAGGCTAGATCAGAACATCACAGAGATAAAAAATTTGTTTCTTTAATTAATCAAGTCAGATGGTCATCCACTTGCCAAGGATGCAACTCTAAGTGGCTGCCAAAGGTTAAAAACATCCAATGCTTATGGTTGACCTCATATCTTATCTAATCTGAATGGGCTAGTTAGGTGAGTAGGCAGAAAGTCCTTAAGAATCATTGCTCCTCAATCCTTTTTTCTAAATGGATCGATATTGTGAGCTTCCGGTCTTGATCTTCCTGGGAATTGATGCAAGAGCAGCATAAAAATGTGGAGAGGTTGTATCTGAGGTCTCCACCTCTATTGAGGGAAGGATTTTTCACTTTATCATAACAAAACCATCCTGGAGAACCTGTTTCTCACTTAACAAATTTCGCAAAAAAGGTCGTAAAATATGGCAAAACTCAATTAACAAATTTCTCACTTAGCCACACAAATTCTAGGCTCAATTGTGGTTGTAACTCAAGGACTACCTATAGTCATGTTTTCTGGATTTTTTTAAATTTTTGTTTTCTTTTTTATCTTTGTTGCATCTTTTTTCCATTCATTTTATTGCTTTTTTCCTTTCCTTGAATATATAACTAATTATCTATATAAAATCTTCTAATAATATCTTTAAAAAGAGAGAGAAATGTTTAATTCATTTGAGAAATGTGGTCAATCATAAACAGTCATAATATTGCTTCTGTAAACAACTGCAGCTGCCTAACTAGTCTGCATTAAAAAAACATGGAAAATAATCTAGATTTTGTCTTATTAGAATTTTATGAATGTTGCAATAAGTTTAATATACTAGCATTAGCATTAAGCCCAAAGGGTAGGAAGAAACTAATTGTAATATAATTTACAATTCTTTATTGAAACACTTGTTCATTTGTTCATGTACTATTTTGATTCTGGGGATTTCTGACCTTGCACTTACCAAAAGATTTGTATTGATATAATACTGTATATATGAGATAAGTTGTACATTAATTTCCCTCAATATTAGGAAGGCTTTGGCATAAATGCAATTGAGACTATTCTTTAGGACATTGAAAAATGAAACCTCTAAAAGAGCAGTTTCTAAATAAAATTAAAACTAAGGACAGGTTTATTTCAATAGTAGCCTCTGCTGTATGCTAAAACTTGAATGCCACAAG
This sequence comes from Pantherophis guttatus, assembly GCF_059756535.1. Taxonomy (NCBI): domain Eukaryota; kingdom Metazoa; phylum Chordata; class Lepidosauria; order Squamata; family Colubridae; genus Pantherophis; species Pantherophis guttatus. Next base: position 32,641,398 of record NC_142068.1, on the reverse strand, counting down.
TATTAACATTTAAAAATAGTCAACGTCTACAAATTGCAAAGATCAACACTTTGAAATGCAAATTTGATAAATTACTATTTTACTGTACACTTCTTTTAAAAAGCCAGAGAAAGAAAAGAGAATTAATAATTTGGAGCATAATGCACAATCCTAAACATATTTAAAGAAGAATTCTTAAAATCTATAGTGTAAAAGTTTTAGATCCCTCATTATTCAAACTACATTCTCCATCATGTGAAGATGATAGAAGCCAGACCAACTCTGAAGCTAAAATCCAGGTATTGCATGAAAATATAAAGCTTCGAAATAAATGGTTTGCTGATGCACTCCTAAAGAGCTACCATAGCTATGTCATTCTGTAGAATCACTGGCCCATGAAGTTAAATAGAAGTAGCAGCAGTAGTAAATAGCTTCTTTCCAGTGCTTATACATTAACAAGTCTGCTTCCATTTCTGTTGGCGATATTCTAACATTCCAGCAGCCCACATATGCTCCAAAGCAGCTGTCATTCATTAAATATGAACTGCCAAAGGCCAGGGTCCTCCCAGAGAAGTTCACAGTTGGTTTTACAAAGAAAATAAATAATCTCCAGGTCTTGCACATCCATTAGCTATGACGCAAAGTTCTTGTGCTATACGTAGTGTGTGTTATCAGACTGGGCATAAGCAGCCATATTAGATCAGATAGTATATCTCCCTTGGACAATATGCATCAAGTTTGAATGAAATATGCTGTTTTTCAAATATAAAGACCCAGCCATAAATCAGGAGGAAAAAATGGATCTTAATAAATCATAGAGTATTGTGCTATAGTGGGCTCCACCAGAGTTCAAAACTGTAAGACTCAATGTCCCAGACCCAAGAAAGAAAAAAAGGAGACAGTGCTATGTTTCAATTATTTATACATTTATTTTTCCTTAATCACAATCACACTATTGTAGTATTTTAAATTGTATTCAATTTAATGAAAAAAAAATCATTATTAGGTTAGGTTATATCCGGAGAAGTTGAACATGAGTCACAGGACAATTAATTCTCTTTGATTTTGGTGAGATTCACATAGGGTATATTTATAATGTCTGTATTATTAAATATCCTGGTTAATAATAGGGCAGAATCTTTAATAGAACAGGGGAGAAGGGGAAATGCCAGATTTGTAGCTTCTATTTCTGGATTGATTTTCAGTCAGATGCATTTAAGAGTTTAGACCAATGGAGATAAATACATTTAAATCAACACCCACTTCCCGGTGCATTTTATTGTTTTAATGGATCTTGTTTTCACCTGCTGTGAATTGATTCTACTCCAGGCTTTTTACAAGAAAATCAACCTGGAATATTATGTTTTATAAAGAACCCAAAACTGGTTTCAGCGCTTATAAAAGCATGAGATGATGATCATTGTATTGCTAGGTTTCTATTTGAGAGTGGCTGTCTCTAATAGTGCCTAAGGTCAAATCTCAGAAGATGCATATTTGTGAGGAACACATTGAATACATTTCTGCTTCAATGTGATATCCAGCAAATCCCTTTCTGCTCAAGTTACCATGTGTTGTATGGAACCTGATGTCTTTTATTGCCCATCTTTAAATGAACAGGCTGGTGTTTAGGTCATAATACATTATTACAGGAAAAAGCAGCGCAGGTTTATGCATAAATGGACATGAGGGAGAAAAATATCATCAGAATCATAGCAGCCAGAACCACATGCAAACCATATGGCATGCTCAAACTGAGTCAATCCAAAAATAGAATTAAACACTTCATATGCCCAGAAAAATCTGTACCTTAACAGCTAATGTCATCAAGATGAAAAGGCAAAGAAAGCAACATCTCCATTACTCGGAACAGAAAGCATTGCTCATATTATCCTTACTAATCCCCCTGTCATAAAATAGGCCCTCCATATTTCTTTCAAAATCTTTATGGAATCAATTCTCATTCCCTTTCCTCCATTTATGTAGGGTTCCTGTTACTGCTAATTCTGAGAGTGTCTGTTAATCTCACTAAACTGATGCATCACAGTTAGTTGAGGGGGATGGGAACCCAGCTGTCTCTCCCCTGAACCCACCTACATTCCTCTCTCTGTTCCAAGCAAGTTCTCATAACTGAAGTCACATTTTCTTAATCTGACATCATGACTCTCATTACATTCTTCATCTCTCTTCAGAAAACAGACTTTCAATGATGAAATTTGGTTTATAAAAACAATTACCTGAGTTACAGTCAATTCACTAAAATGTAAGGATGGGGAAGAAAAGAGAGATTTGCATAAACAGTAGGGGATATTATATACATACACACACACACACACACACACACACATATATACAGAGAGAGAGAGAGAGAGTGGGGGAGAAGTGTTTGAAATTATTTGTTGATATATAAATATTATTGCAGAATTAATTTATTTACGTTACTTTTCTGAAACCTTCAGGAATCAGAATTACTACTTGGGAGACTCCTAAAACAATCTTGAAATTGTTAACAGATTGATATTATTAACATTATTAAGGAAGAAATCTCCAAGCTTCAATGTTAGCAACTCTCTCTTCCACTGATCTTTTGACAAATGTATCTAACATGACATCTCTGAACTTTAAAATTGTTTGTTATATTATGCTAATCTGAAAAATTAAGAAATAAGGTGTAGTCCTAAAGTTATTTATTTATTTATTTATTTATTTATTTATTTATTTATTTATTTATATATATTTATATTTATATTTATATTTATATTTATATTTGAATTTATATACCGCCCTTCTGCCCCTAGGGACTCAAAATTAAAGCCGAAATTAAAATACATACAATATAAAAGTTAAGATAGCTAAAATAAATTAAATCAATCAGCCCCCAATTTAAAACCCCAAAGCTATACAATTAAAACTAACCCATAAAAAAACCTAATTAGGCTAGGCCGGCTTGCTGAAATAAAAACGTCTTCAGGGCCTTACGGAAAGTGCGGAGATCCGGGATCAGTCGTATTCCGGGAGGAAGCTCATTCCAGAGGGAGGGTGCCCCCACAGAGAAGGCTCTCCCCCTGGGGGCCGCCAGCCGACATTGCTTGACCAACGGCACCCTGAGGAGGCCCACTCTGTGAGAGCGTATTGGCTGGTGGGAGGTTATCTGTAGCAGAAGGTGGTCTCGTAAATACCCTGGCCCTAAGCCATGGAGTGCTTTAAAGTTGAGTACCAACACCTTGAAGCGCACCCAGAAGACCACTGGGAGCCAGTGCAGCTCGCACAGGAAAGGTGTTATATGGGAGCACCATGTCGCTCCCGTAATCACCCGCGCGGCCGCATTCTGGACCAGTTGGAGCCTCCGGGTGCTCAAGGGGAGCCCCATGTAGAGAGCGTTACAGTAGTCCAGGCAGGAAGTGACGAGAGCATGAGTGACTGTGCATAAGGAATCCCGATCCAGAAAGGGGCGCAACTGGCGTATCAGGCGAACCTGATAAAAAGCCCCCCCTGGCCACGGCCGTCATATGCTCTTCTAAAGACAGCCATGTATCCAGGAGGATGCCCAAGTTGCGAGCCCCCTCTGTGGGGGTCAATGACTCGCCCCCAATAGCCACGATGGCACCAGCTGGCTATATCGGGATGCCAGCATCCACAGCCACTCAGTCTTGGAAGGGTTGAGTTGAAGCCTGTTCCTCCCCATCCAGACCATTTCATTTGCAAAATATAAATGTGTATATGATAAAACAAGTTGAGTGGTAGTAAGGCAAGTTATGGCCCTCTCGGGTATCATTTCTAAATAACTGACAAATTAAAATGGTTAAAAATGAAATTGCAAGAAATAAAAAAGTAATTATTAGTCATGAAATTATGATCCAAACTTTTGCTGAATTGCAAGAAAACTGGCTTGAAATCCTTTTCACACCGTTTAGCAGCATAGGAAGCATCTGTATTTGCTTCTAGGTGTGTGAGTGTCTGTGTGTGCCCACGTGTGTATTTTGTTTCTGGGGGGTAGTCAGGTTGTGTGGTGCATGCATGTTGACTGTGTGTATGTGAGCATCCATGAGAGTCTAATTGGGTTGGCTATATCTAGATTGCTTCTAAATAAATGGATATGTGTGAATTTTAGGATTAAATTAGGAAAAATATGTGCAATCTCCTTAAGATAGCCCTTGTGACTCAGCAATTAGGCTTAGGAGGGAAAAAAACATCCCCAGTGGTTCCATTGGAAAGCTGACCCAGACAAAGTAGGAATGTGAGATTTGGGATTAACAAAAACGTGGGTAACAACTTTACATCTGGTTCATGGGAACCGGACTTAACCAACAAGCTAACATCGATGGAATAGGATTTCAGAAAAAGTTATACACCCTTATGTAATTTGGGATATGTTTTAATATGTTTATCAGTGACAGAAAGCTGCCTTTGATGAAAAAGAGAGAGAAAGAGAGAAAGAGAGATCAAGAGAAAATACTATTTATTTTAAAAATTATGTTGTATTTAATATTACGATTAAGATATTTCACCCAGAAATCTTATAGTTTGACTTCTTTACTGGGTAGAAACCTCTGAATACGGCCGGTGGCATATTTTCTTTTTCAGTCCGTAAATACAGTAGTGGCCAAAATTGTGGAAACCTTTTGGGGAAAGTGTATTTTTGAGGTTCGATGGCTAATAACACCACTTTTTTTTGGAGTAGTACCATAAAATTATATATCAATGGAAAGATAATTTAATCAAGAATGTAATGCTTTTCAACTTTTGTTTGAGAGATAAAGGTGGCTTTTTTTTTGTGGAATTCTAGATTTTAGGCCAAATTCCTGCAGTCTGTGCCAAACAGTCTTTGCACTCAACTTCACATTGCATTGCGCTATTTCATCTTGTATACACCTAGATGATTTTCTTCTGTCACATAGGCACAGTCTCTTAATTCTTCTATCATCACCTGCTGTTGTGCACCTTTTCCTGCCCTTACCAGTGTGGTTTTATAGTGACTGAGTTTCCTTATACCTCTTCAAAAACTTAGAAATGCCACTTTTGGTTAAGTTTCCACCAATTTTTTTCTAATTTCTTTATAACTGTGGCCTTATTCACTTAATAATACTATTTTACATCACTTTCTGGGTGACCAGTCAACTCTTTACACCATTACTTTAATTTTATTACATTTTACAAGCTCACTAAATGAAAGAACACAAAGAAACCCAAATAACTTGATAGCAACCACGTAACACCCTGACAAATGTCCTCTTCTCAGTTTCAATACATGACATCAATAACCTACTGTGATCTTATTGGCTCATTGCCAATCAAAACAACATGACACCTGATTGGCTCTCTAAACACTTGTGCTCATTGGCTACAATCAGATGAAGGAAAGCTACCTGATATCAACCAAAGCAAGTTGTGTTTCCTTTTTCTGGTTATTTGGCTATAACTTTTCATAGAATACAGATAATTGAACAACCTTTGTTGCATTACATTCTTGATTAAATTATCTTTCAATTGATATATAATTTTATGGTACTACTCCAAAACAAGTGGTGTTATTAGCCATGAAACCTCAAAAATACACTTTTCCCAAAAGGTTTCCACAATTTTGGCCACTACTGTATACTACTGGTTGGTTTGGGGCCCCCTGAAGAAAATCCTTGAGGGACTATGTAAAAGGTTCATTTGTGCCTTTACAAATCAGGACCTGATTATAGCCCTGTTTTTGCAATTATTTCAGATCTAGCTTGTCTGGCATCTATTTTTAGCACCAAATTGTTTCCTCAAGAAGAATGTGTCTGCTCATTAACATTAGAGGGATGCACTGGCAGAGCATATTGTAAGGCTCTCTTTTCACTATTACCAAGACTTAAGAATAAAACATACAAATTTAATTTTCAGGGGAGAGAACAAGAGGAAATATTCTGCTGAGACATCTTTTTATTTCCCAGAATTAGAGGTCTGAGGAAAGGATGAAATGAAGGCAACAAAATTTATGTATTCTAGTGCTTTGTAAGTGTTCTAAAGAATAACGTATTGGAACAACCCTTCATTAATATAAACATGAACTAGTCTGAATACTGGCAGATTTAAAGGATTCCTGGAAAAGAGGAGGCTGTTAACTATTCACTGGAGAATAAAAGGGAAACCTATCATTTTACAACTTTTCATTCTCACCATGATAATGAGGAAGGAGACAATCCAAAGTAGTTTAGTATTTGAGGAAGGCTCATATAATGCCCAATACAGAGATAAAAAGATAATAATAAACTACATAAGGACCATTTGCACATGAATTTATGATGACAACTACTTCAGTTTTTATCTAAGGAAAAGGTAGAAAGCAACAATTGATAGTGTCCCTGGGAAGGATCATGATCTTAAAGAAAGTTGGCATGGTGTCACAATCTCAGCCCACCATTATTTAGAGCAGATGAATAGATGATGTCATCTTCACTTCACCCAACATTTGCCTTCTCTTTTTCCAGTTTTAAAACAATGTTATCCAGCTCTACGAGCTGTGACATGTGATCCATCTATAGTACCCTGTATTTAGGTCAGATAAGAGATGGGAGCCAATTTTCCTCTTGCTGGCAACCTGAGTCTCTGAGGACACCACCATCTTCTCTAGTCTCTAGTCACTGGAGATCTGTCGGAGGAAGGTAAGTGTGTGGGAGAACAACTCTGTAACCATTCTCCCAGATGGAAAGAGTGACTGATCAATTGGGTTAGACAATGTTTGACATGCAGGATATGCATAAATAATGCTTCCCCATCTGTAGATGAGGTGCCACCAATGAGGTGAAAATGAAGGGATGGTTCTTTGCTTCATGGGACTGAAGAATTGACAGCATATCAGTCTGTAATCCCCCCACTCCATTTCCATGCATGCTTCTCTTGCTATCCTTCAATTGACACAGGTCATTTTAAAATCAGTTTTCCCAGCATGGGGGGGGGAGAGGAGGGGGGCTCTTCATTTAGGTAGAACTGTACTCTCAGGTGCTAGCTAGATTATATTCCCTCACAGAGAATCAAGCAATTTACCACTACCACCCAAAAAAAAAATCTGCTTTCCCTCTTCATTTCCCCCTAGTTTTTCTTGCTGAAGACAGCAAGAAAATCAGAGGGGAGAAAGGGGAAGTATTAGATATCTTTTCTCACTCCTTCTCTCCCCATGGCTAGTGGGTGAAAGAGAAAGGTGAGAAGCACTAGAAAGTGGTTCCCTCATGATGGAATCATGGGATTAAAGAAGTGAAAGCAGAAGATTCCCACCCCCCACCCCCAAATCTCTCAGCTACTTCTCAGACAAGAGCCTTCAGCTGCTCTGCTAGGAAGCAGAATAGGAGTCAGTAGTGGGGTCAGCATATTTTTATGCCGGCATACTTTTTCCGGCCTTACAGAGGAAAATAGATTTTAATGCTACCTTTCAGAAGAGCCCTCTGACACCTTTGTGTATGCATTCTTTGAAAACAATGAAACAGCCTCTTTTATTTTGGATTGTAAAACAATTGGCTTTTCTTTCTTCCTGTCCAAATTACCTGGTAAATTTCATCTCTGTCAGTTTGACCTGAAACATGATGATTTGTTAAATATTAGAATGTTCACATTCTAATATTTTGTGAAATGAATTGCTATTTTTCTGACAATCTAAAACACTGGCTTTCCACACAGAGTTCTTTATAACTATACTTAGAAGTTTTAAATACAATACTAAGTCCTAGTTTGTAGGGTAAATATAAAGCAAATTATTGTTTACTTGGTTCATCAACAGCCTGTAATCCCTTTTGCAGACCAAACTTCTTTACATTAAAAATGTCAATGGATGACCCAAGTTAATATTTTCACTTTCTTCCCCAATAATGTTAATCTGGTAATGCTGAATCCTAATCAAGCTAATGGTTGTTATTTTGCAAGGGTAGCCTATCATGCTTTTATTCTGAGAGGATTTTACCTTTATTCTGACTTAATTTTATCTCCTGCACGCTGAATATGAATATGAAAACTTTGCTATCTTCAAAAGAAGAAAACATCTTATTATCCTCTAGTCTTTCCTTCCAAATGCAAACCCTTGATTACAGGGCTCAGGGTTTAGGCAAACATTGCCTGCCAACCTACCCACTGGCATGAATAAGTTAAAGAGATTCTGGCAAGAAGAAGTACTTGTGTAACAAGGCAGCAACACAGAGGCCTAATTTAAGGCAAAATCACAAGGGAAGGAAGAAAAACCCTGATTTACAATCCAGCAGAAGCTGTAACTTTCAAATGCCTCATAAAAAGAACATTATTTCATTGTTTCATTTTACAGTCAAAACACTTCGAAAGTTTCAAAGGAAAGTTGTAACATTTTTGAGCCCATGGGAAAGTTACAGCGTACCTCAATAGTGTAGGAAACTGCACATTTGAGAATATGCCAAAGTTGACAATTAGATGCCACATTTTACTGTATTGCAGACATTCTCTCTTCCCTGTCTTAAGACTTTTTCTTACACATTTTATTTCCCAGACTTAAGCTTGGAAGTCAGTGAATGAATTCCACATGTACTATAGTTTGTAGTTTCACAGACTCCTTAAAAGCCACAGTATCAGATTTCACAGTACTGTGAAAAAGCTGGAAGGACTTCAAAGCACTTCTGAAACATCTATTACTTTACTAGAGGAGGAACAATAGTTTCACCATAGAAGGACGAAACGATTCTGCAGTTCCCAGATGAATAGTGCATGAACATTGATCTATGTATATTCACATGTTCTGAACATCACTACAATAATGTAAACTGGTTTGAAAGGTTGCAGACATAAAAAAAATTGGTCACCATTGCTCATCTCTGGGCAAAACATCAGAAAATGCTACTTAAAAACAGCCCAAGGTAATTTCCTAATTTAAGCTTATCTCATTGGAGTGGAGTATTATCATTTTATTGAAGTTAAATATTAGTTTAACTTAGTACAAAAAGAGTGGGATTTTTTTTCTTGCTTTATAAAACATTGTTCCAGGATAATCTGTGCAGGGTCATATGGCAGTGGTAAACTGTGGGTGCAGCCAAATCCAAAAGTACTGGGACACCTGTTTTGTTTCATTTGATGCACCCTTTCTGACTGATATTTTTGTTCCTTGTTCTCTTTCTGATTCCCTCTTTTTTTCCAACAAGTAGGCCACCGAGGAAGCTGCAAATCCATCGCTGAATTTGAGAGCAACATGTTATTAGGTCAGGGATCACATGTGGTTTTAACTTTACAGACTATATTCCTATTTTATATATTTTCTTAGATGTATTTACTTACATCTGCAGAATGTATATTGTAAAGGTATTTAAAATAAACAGCTATATAGACATTGTGTTTGTATCATTGAAAACTCAGGGATCCAGATCAGGCCACAAGATTTTTTTATTCATACCTTGTTAACATAATATAAAATGTTAACTTGTCATCATTTACGTAGCCTTCAATGTACTAGTAGTGATACAATCAAGCTGTTGAAATTAATGGTTACACTGTTTAACTGAACTAATTTATTATTTTTACTGATTTAGAAGTTAAAAGGCTTCTGATCAGTGATGGGTTGCCCCTGGTTCACACCTGTTCTATAGAACTGGTAGTAAAACCAGCGGGAGGCTCCGCCCACTGACCCTGATGTCATGAAAACGCTTCGGTGTGCACAGCCCCATTGTGAACCGGTACTAAAGGTAAGTAGAACCTACCCCTGCTTCTGATCTCTACCCACACACTCCAGCATCTCACTGGTTCCATTGGGGAGGCAGGAATCAGATTTTAAGCCCGTTTCGGAATAGAGTTCTGAGTTTAGAAATGTTTCATATAAATTTCCTTTCCTACAGCTCCTATAGGTTGATTCTCTAAAAAGACTTAGTTATGGGGGGGGGAGGCTTACCTTTTTTTTCTTCCTAGCTCACCCTATTGCTTACTTGCTATACTACCCCCAAAATTTGCATATCATCTGCCTGCATAAACGCATTTCAGAATTCTTAATGCTGGTTGGTGAGAAAAGAAAAATATCTAAAGGTGTATGGCTTTTATTCTTTACGTGTGTGTTTTACCTTTAAAATCCTAAATGAGTCATGAGAACAAGTTTACTGGGTTCCATTTTTGTCCCTTAAAATAGCAACTGACAAAGATGAAATGGATGGTGGGGAGAAGAAAAGTAAAGTTTGGCAATATTTGATAGCCTCTCCGTGGATAGGTATAGCCTATCTGAAACAAGAAAAAAATAATTTTAGCTCTGGAAATAATCCAGACAATAATAAATACATTCTCATGTAGCCTCCCAGCTCTGCAAGATCTCATCCTAGGAAATTATTAAGGAAATGAGAAAGTATTAAAATCCTTTGCAGCTGAAGTAAGTAGGAATGTAATGGTTAATCCAAGTTTTGCTTCAGGGTTATTTTACATGCATTCTGTCATATAGTATAGAACTGCTCTGCAGTTATGCTAACCTCTCCTGATTTGTCTTCCCTAAGGTAGAAAAAAAATCAGCCTAGCAACTTTATCTTTTATTGCATGATTATGTAATTAAGCCAACAACTATGGCTAGTTAAGTTCAACTAAATCTGGAAACTTTTTCATACCTTGCATTGCAAATTCACTTTTTTTCAGGGAGGATCTGTTTGGACTTTGAAATTGAACCATTCACATGTACTTTACCATCAAGGAAAATAAAAATATGGAATTATGGCAAAAGGAAGACAAACATATTTCAGACTCTGTTAAACTATGGCATATACTTTCTGCACCTGTGATTCTTCTGGAACCTGTAGCAACAGGCTGATATCCAAGCCAGGTGACTTGCCAGATTCTGAAGCTGGAAACAACCCAAGCCATTTATTTTTTTATGTCTCTTTAACAGCTAATTTGTCTCCTATTTGGCCACAGGTCATTCAAGGAAGGAAGCTACTCACTTCACTTAGTTTATGCAATGGAAATCCCCAGGAGAAGCTTGCACATCCCATGTGTGGAAAGGAAGAACCTGCGTTTCTCTGGACACAACTGGGAGCTACAGAAAAAGACCTGGAAGATGCCCAATGACATCGATATGGCACTCAATAGCAATAAATTGTTAGAATTTGCAGCAATCCAACCACCACACAATAATTCAGCAGGATTCATGTAAAAAGAAACTTCTTTATATACAGTCATATAAAGCATGATGCATGTATACAATACCCATGCAGCAGAAGCCAGAACCAGCATTCAGAATCCAGAAGCAGAAAACAATCACATATGCATAGAATCAATCTAATCAAAGAAGCAAATATATATATTTATATATCAGTCAAGCTAAGTCACACCCAGGCTCCGAGCTGTCTGACATAGCTCTCAGTCATCAAACAGTTCCCATTGGCTGATTTGTTGTTATGGCTATCCCAGCTCATGATTTTTTACACACTGACATAAATGTATGGGTAATGTGTCACTAGAATCGTATACAACAATAATTGTATTTTTGATTCAGTAGACTTCAATAGGAATCTATTAGGAGAAAGTGCAGTCACTTCAGGACTTGTTCTCCAAGCTACTGAAAACTAAACAATTGAACTTGATTAGCCTTCACCAACCAAACTGTTTGCTTGAATCTCTGCTGCACCTCTCTCTGATGAATATCACAAATGCCAAGACCAACCTGCATTTCAGCTACCAGACTGCCATCGCTGAACAACCATACAACTGATTGAATTCATACAATAATGGATGCTATATTAGTTTAATGGAAGAGGAGGATGGTGATAATAGTGGGTTTTGATCATTAAGCTTGTAATTATTGCTATGCTTTCACCTATTATCTGCATTTATTGGTATGTCATGTATTTACAACACATATATGGCCAAACAAGACTTCAGCAAACCCAAGTAAAATCCTAGGAAATACTTGTGGAAGATTGGGCATTTAGATAGTGAGGATTGAAACTTGCCCTGTGTTTACCATTTTCAATAATTTCTCACAGAACAGAGATATTGCATAGGTTGGGCAAGCTAAACAATAGCCAATACGAAGGCATTGCTTTCTGTTTCAATACAAAGATCAGTCTTTTTCATAAGAGAACTCGGTGGCAATAACAGTATTTTTCTGCTCTCCTGTCTAGTGCACACCCACCTGCCTAGTGTAGATCTGGGAATGTCTCCCAAACCCCCAAAAGACAGATCACCATAAATCAAAGGTATTCAAATTGATCAAAGGTATGGCCTACCACAACTATTAGAAATGTTTCCCCCCCCCCCAAAGGAGGGAATTGTTGAAAGTTAAAAGGCACATGATTCCCCCCCCTTTTTTTTTTAACACCTCGCTGGCTCCATTAGGGAGACAGGAATCCCCTCAGACCAAAAGAAAATGCCAGATCTCCTCACAATAAATCCACACCTAAGGAGGAATCTATGTATCTTAGGGTAAACTTCCTTTCTGGATTTCACATGCACCAAGATCAAAGCCCAAGGCAGGACCAGCTCAATTTGCACAGGAAGGACAATTGCTTTTTGACAAGAGTCACACATTAAAATCAGCACATATATAAACCACAGCCCTCAAGTACACACCAAGGACCAATCCCACGATAAAACCAAGTCTCTGGACCCCATTTTCTTAGTAGCCTATCTCTATAAAAACAAATCTCTTTGTTCTTTGGAATAAATAAATCTCCTTTGTCACAGTATGTCTGGATTTCATTTTTGATTTGTCCTTGTGCAAGCCCAGCTGGTGGAACCCCCAAATTATTATTCTAACAGTACTTTAGTGTATATATTAATATATGCCTTTATATGATTTACAAAATCTCTATGAGATACATTTTGACTTAATATGTCTGCATGTTTCACTAACAGTATTAAAGATTATTTCACCATTTATTGGTATTTACTGGGTTAATTTTTTTCCAAATATTTGCCAAAAGACTTCTGAGATCCACAATGAAAACAAAGTAGTTAGGTGACAAACATAGATCTGCTAAAATTTGGATGATGAATTAATCCAATGAGTATAAGCCTGTTCTGTTCCTTTAGGTCTACAATTAAACTTAATTTCTGCATTGTTGGCACATGAATCATCCCATCATCTAACAATCTTGTTTAATGACAGTACATGTTCCTCATATTCTCTGATTACTATGAAAAGTCAAAAGAGAGCTTCTTAACATAATTCAATAATAAACATGAAGAGCTTAATAGTGTGCTCTATATTACAGAAATAAAGATAGTTTTATTCTTCTTGGCAGGGACATGAAAATGTACAGTAATTGCATTCAGCAAGTAAGTATATTAAATATATATTAAAAATACTTTACCAATATATATTTCCCAGGATTTAAAATGAAATGATAATAAAGCTTTTAGATAGTTTGTAGTGTGACTGTATAAAATACTCCAAGCTGAGACCAGAATGGCACAAATGCATTAGGTTGGGAGATGTGGGACAGATGGGTAAGGCAAAGCCATTGGCCACCAGCAGTTGTTGCTACTGAAGGAAGATAAGGGCATAAGGGGAGAGGCTGGAAAATTAGAGGGCTATGATCAGGGGTTAAATGCTCCCGGTTCAGATCAGATCACCTGGTCCGGTAGCGACGGCAGCAGGTGGTTCGGAGAACCGGTAGCAAAAATCCCTGCCCCCCCCCCCCCCCGTCCAGCTGAACCATGCAATCATCAAAGGCTTTTTTTTTTTACTTTTAAAAGCATTTTTTCTACCTCTTTAGCCGGAAAAATGCTTTTAAAAGTAAAAAAAAAAGCCTCTGATAATCGCGCAGTTCAGCTGGGATCATCAGAGGCTTTTAAAAGCATATATATATCGCACATATGTGCTAGTCATTCCTGGCTCTAGGGGGTGGTGCTCATCTCCGTTTCAAAGCCGAAGAGCCAACACTATCCGAAGACATCTCGGTGGTCATGTGGCCAGCATGACTAAATGCCAAAGGCACAGAGAATGCTGTTACCTTCCCACAAAAGGTGGTCCCTATTTTTCTACTTGCATTTTTTATGTGCTTTTGAACTGCTAAGTTGGCAGAAGCTGGGACAAGTAATGGGAGCTCACCCCATTACCCAGCACTAGGGATTGGAACCACTGAACTGCCTACTTTTCAAAGGCTTTTATTCTGAAGGACTATCAGTACTCTGTTCAACCTCCTTTCTTTGATATTGGTATGTAGATTAACCTCTTCCGATCTGTTGGTTATTGTGTCATTCTCCAGAATTGTTAACAGTTTGGTTAGAACCTTTACTGATTCTTGCTTGCCATATTTTTTTAGATAAAAGCCTTTCAGAGGCTTTTTTTCTGAAGCTTCTTTCAGAGGCTTCTTTCAGCCTCTGAAATCTCCATTTGCAAGGCTGGGCAGGGCTACATTCGGAGTACAAGATGCACCCAGATTTTCACTCTCTTTTTTGGGGGGGAAAGGTGCGTCTTATACTAAAAAAATAGGGTATATATAAAAACAAGATTGGATAATCATTTGTCTGGGATTATATAATGATTCCTGCCTTGGGCAAGGTGTGATACTAGACCTCCAAGGTCCCTTCCAGCCCTGATAATTTATGTCAGTCAAAATTTGGCACACCTAAAATTTTCTAGGGTTTTTTCTTGGGCAATTTCTCTAGTTTGGCCACCTTCCAAGCAATATAGGTAATCCTTGTAGATCAACCACAATTGGAATTGGCAACTCGGTCATTAATAGAACCAGTTGGTAAGTTGGCAACTGCGTATGATCTTCAACTTTTCTTTGCTTTATAGACATGCAAAAGTCGTAAATGTGAACATGGGTTGCAAAGTTACTTTTACCATAACTGAACAATCACTAAATCAGATAGTCACTGAACAAGAACTAGCTGTAATTTATTTGTCCAATGGACAGAAGAAAACAACTATCCTGTTTCATGACACCTCTAATTTTTAGATAAGCTGTCCCCGATAGAAACCCCCAGAATCCTCTAATGAGTATGACCATTGTTGAAAATTCTGGTAAAAATTCAAATTGCTGCTTTATCAACATACCACAGACTTTTTAGGTATCAGGGAAAACAGATGTCTCCCTTCCAATGAACAGTGAAGCTGTGAAAAAGAAACTGAGGTGATATAAAATTGGACAGAGGTAGTTTGTATCTAATTTCTATTCTTCAATATTTTTCTCAGTGACTAAGTCTAAGAGTTAGAGAGAATGTTTATGAAATTTTCAGGGACAGAAAATTAGGTATTGTATCTTATACTCTGGGAGAAAAATACTGTAAATCTTACATTTTGAGAGGTTAGAGAATAGGGCTAAAAAGAACAGAATGAATTTAAAATAGGCAAATGTGAAGATTTTTTTCATTTAGGGACCAAAAATCAATGGGTGTAAGATAGAGAAGTATCTGGCTAAGCTTGAAAATGATCTTGGGAAATAATTGAAACTATAAGAATCAGGAGATGTAGTTGCAAGGAGGGCAATGCAGTTATAGAATTGCATATGCTTAGAAATATAATAATGATTTCCAAATCATTCTACTTTATTTTACTTTGGCCAAACTCTGCTCTGAGTACTGTGTCTAATTCTGTCCAGTTCTAATTTTTAAGACATATTCAGAGAAACAGATTCAGAAAAAGAAAAGAAGGATGATCAGGGACTAGAAACTACCTTAAGTCGATGAAGACAGATTGAAATTTTTGAGTCAACTGATCCTTGAGAAGACCAAGGGAGGATATGATGTCATTCTGAAAGAATGTCACACAGAAGGTCAAGATCTGATTTCTACTGTTCTAATAGTGGCTCATTTTATCCTGTTTGGTGGACTTGTAAAAAAGCTAGAAAATTTTGGGTTTAAATACATATGATGTTACAAGGAATCTTAAAGATTAATATTCAATTGAAATTAGAATTAACTAGTCTTAGAATACTTTAATTTGGTTTCCTAGAGTACTAAATTTGAAATGGCTCCTCCAGACATTATGATCCTTGATTGTAGAAAGTTGCATATTTTTTGAAGGTATTGCCATCTAGGGAAAAAACCCTAACAACTGATCTCTAAATTTAGAGAGTATCTCTCACAGAGCCTAAATGTTAGGGAATTACAAATTATTTGTGAACGAACCACTAAAACTAACTTAAACTTTTCTTGGAAAAATCATGTTTGTTGCACATATTCCTTTTACCCAGAAATAAACTTGTTCTAATTTTTTGGTATAGAGGTATAGGTTCTCTTCTTAGATATTTTTCTTTCCTGTAATAAGGCAGGAACTGGTCAAATTGACAAAATGACAGGTCATTTTTCATTGACACAGCTCAGTTTTGGATATAGTCCATTCATGGCTTATTACTAGATGGATTAACAAACACATATCAGAAATGCTCAAAGTTTCTGCTGCTAGAGAAGCCAACATATGTTTAAAATGATCTATTTTCTCTGTCTCTGGATAATTCTCTCATGCTGACTTCATACTATGAATGGCCACTGGCAGAAGTTCAAACACTTTTAATAAAAGTATGTTTCTAATATTCAGACCAACTTCAGAAATAAATCCATTGCTACTTAAGCAAGACTCTAAGAGCTGAAATGAATTTAAGTGCATTTCAAGAATTAACTTGTTTTTTTCCTTCTAATTTTTAGTGCTATGGAAAGCTAGTGCAATGAAATGTAGATTGCTGTTGCATCTAGAATACAGAAGGGGCTGAAATCTGTATAAGACTGCAGCAGAAAGCTTTAGACTTAACAGAGTTGGCAGCAGTGGTGAAATCCAATTTTTTTTACTACCGGTTCTGTGGGCATGGCTTGGTGGGCGTGGTGTGTCTTGGTGGGCATAGCAGGGGAAGGATATTGCAAAATCTCCATTCCCACCCCACTCTGGGGCCAGCCAGAGGTGGTATTTGCCGGTTCTCCGAACTGCTCAAAATTTCTGCTACCGGTTCTCCAGAACCTGTCAGAACCTGCTAGATTTCACCCCTGGTTGGCAGGCAAGAGCTGAACATCTGAGTTATGTTCCTCTGTACTACAATAGTAAGAGCTTGCTCCCAAAGCAATACCCATTACTTAAATGAAACAGGTACGAAGAGTGGCATATTCTCACAGCTGCTGTATTTTTGAAAAGAAGCCCTGAAGGGCATAAATAACTAAAGCCAAAGAGCAAACACTCAGGTAGAATAAACCAACAGGTTTCTGCTTATATGCTTCTGCAAACATAATCGTTGCTATACCTGGAAATCCCCCTCATTCTAACCTGACGTGTAACTGTTGGCAAAGGGAAATCCCACCTACTTCAATAAGACGTGGCTCGACTTGCCTGTTTCCTATCTGTTGGCTAGCTGACTGCTAATAAAAGACATTGCACATTTTGGATGGGAGACATAAAAATATGCTGTTTTTAGGTATCATTTAGCAACTAAACTTTGCAAAACTTTTATGCAAGACTGAAAACTGAAATTTGGTATAAATTTCAGTTTGCAGTCTGTTGCATAAAAGTGTATGCTCCATGGAATGGAGATCAGAAGGCATATGTAGTATTTTATTTATGCTGTCAAATAAAGCATGAAGAAAATGACCATCTTGAGTGATATACTGTACAATAATTAATTACAATAATTAAGACCCATCCAGTATGAATATTTTAAATCTCTCACTAAAGCCACCTTAACTCCCCCCTCGACAGCAAATTTCATATAACTGCAGTATTGCGTAGCTGAAACCATTTCTAATCAATAAACATTTGGTACTGTATAGATTGTTTCCTAGCTGCTTCTAACTTTATTTCACAGAACACTAAGACAACACTTTCCAGTCAAATAGTCTAGATACTATACAATTAATAATTATTTCTTATGGTAAAGAAATGTCTAATGATCAACAGTTACCATACAAATTGGAGACATACAAATTATTGTATAAGAGAAGCAGAGATTGAAAGTTTAAAGTACAATATAGATATTACATCATGACATATTAAATATAAAGGGAAGGGGGTTGGGGGCTCTTTTTTTAATTATAAATTATCTGTGGAGATATATGTATATTTGTGTTAAATTTATATTTACTGACAAAGAAGTAAAGGGAGACTAGTATAGATCTATTTCAAGCTCTCATCAGCTAACCATACCCTTCTGGGATTTGAACCTGGGTTTGCTTGCATATTAGGCAGATGTATTAACCTCTAAGCCACAGGTTCTCCTCACTTTGTCAGCTTGTATCAGGGAAGATTAAATGTGTTTTCTATTGAAGCAATCTGGTTTACCCAAATATGGGAAGGAGCATACTGCTTCCCTTCACCTTTATTTCTTTGTCAGTAAATTTATAACTTTATAACAGTAAATTTAACACAAAATAGTTTGTCGTGAAAGTGACTGCCTGAGGGCTCCTGGATTGGGGCTACCCATATTTGGGTAGACCAGGTTGCTTTGATAGAAAACCCATTCATCTAGATTATTTTGGAGAATTATTGTTTGGAAATCCCACTGGTGAATTATGCAGCAACATAAAACAATAATATGCAATTCTAAATACATTTTATATGGATTCTACAATTTATATGAATTCTACAAATGACACATGAAATTAAATATGGGGGGATGGGAGACTTTCTCCTGATGGAAGGATATATATATATATACACACATACACACTTACGACAAAGTTCCAAGTTAGTCATTCTTATGAAGAATGGTGCATTATCTACAAGAAAAGCCGGGAGCATAGTCTCAGGAAAAGCATTCTCAATCCCTATTTTGTTTTAGAAGTTATAAGGCAGTCTGATGTGGAGTCTAATTAGACCAGAACCTAAAGTAGTAAACTTTCAAAACAATTGATGGAAACCAAAGATTACTTTGCGAAGCCAATAAACCTTCCGTCCCAAAAGATTGTTGTAAATCTTTTTACAACAAAGTAGTAGTACACTATTTTTTTATTTTATTTTTTTTCGATTTATATGCCGCCCTTCTCCGAACTCAGGGCGGCTTACAATGTGCTCAGCAATAGCCTTCATCCTTTTGTATATTTATACAAAGTCAGCTTATTGCCCCCACAAACTGGGTCCTCATTTCACCTACCTTAGAAAGGATGGAAGGCTGAGTCAACCTTGAGCCTTGGCGAGATTCGAACCCTGCAGTAATTGCAGGCAGCTGGTCTTAATAACCAGCTTAATAACAGGGTGCCTTAAACCCCTGTACTACCAAGGCTCTAAAGGTACTACTACTAAAGGTACTACTTTAGCATCAATACTGGTACAAATTTGCTGATCAGAACTGGAAAAACTAAGAGGACAAACAGTTGAGTGTGGGATAGCACAGAAGAATATGAAAATGAGTGAGAATGAATGAAAATTGGTGACCATGATAATGGTGAGAATGTTTAACAGGAAAACCTTGGTTTCAGCTTTTCTGATGAGTCAGGAGGTATAGATAGGTAAGATATCCTCTTCTGAGATTGGTCCTGGTGCCTTAAAAAAATAACCAGTAAGGCTTGCGCATTATGACTTTGTGAGACCATCAACACAGAAATCAGCAAAGCTGCAGAAGACTACATTAGACACCTTGAAACCATTGGATCTGGAATTATGAAGAGCTTCATCCTTCTTTTTCTTTTTGTCCATAGTAGTGTTCGCAGGGTAGGCCTTGAATGCTCAATCAGCAATTTCTTCAATGCTAATAATGGTATACCAAGCACCTAAGAAGAGTTTTCAGATAGCAAAGAAATAAACTTATGAAGAATTAAGTTAAGGAGCCAGCAGGAAATCTAGGAGATATAGTAGTCTTCTTTGAGAAAGTCAATGGTTTTTGGAATCTGCTGCCCTTAAAATGTCTTTTGAGTAAACAATTGCAAGCAAGAAGAGCTATTATGATTAACCTGTTTGGTAAATGGCTATTAGTATTTATCCATGGCTGTTTGTCCTTGGAAGAGATTAAGTCTAAAAAAGCTTGCTCCTGTTTTCACAAAATCACCAGTTGCCAAGCCTTAAGGAATTAATTTAAACAGATATTCCTACTAACAGATTAGTTGAAATCCCAATTTAAGAAAATATGTAAGTGCTCTACACATTTGCTGATGAAGAATGACTTTATTGATTATAGATTTACTGCTTTAAATATTAATATTCTTACCTCAATAAAACCTTACTCTTTTTCTGTAGAAGAATTTATAAAACCAAACTTACTATCACTAAATTACAATTGTTTTATTTTAAAAAAAATTACCAAGAAGATAAGATGCCTTGGATGAAATCCCTTCAGTAAAGGTACAAAGATGCAACAATGGAAGTTAAACTCTGACCAAATGTCAAAGAAATGTTTATATACAACAATAGACCATCCAAAATATATCCAACCAACAGCTATGTACATAAATCATGTCCTGATTAGGGCAGATCAGAGGTTCAGCCCTCTCCCTTCTGTCACATGTGATCATGTTCTTTATTTTTGATGTGTTTTTTTTTATTTTACAAAAAGAAAGGGAGGGAATATGTAAACAAGAAGTTGGAAAGAAGTATTATAATGCATACTTTAAAATCAGTGCATTTTTAAACATACAATAAACCAGACCTTGACCACACAAAATCTGATCAATCTTTCTATGACATTGTTAGAACATAAATATATATAATTAGAAGACAGTGAATGTGTATCATCAACCCAAGATTACCAATGTTTTCTTCTTTTTAAAAAAGGAAATGTGTGTGGCGGACATTTTGATTGGTGCATCCCATGTTTGATAAATCCACAGTTCACAAATTGCAGATCTTTAGTATAAAATTCAAAATCATATTTCAACATTAAACCATGTTATCTTTACCTAAACTAGATTAACAAAATGATAGTAAATGAAAATGAAGAACAGTAGGGCAAGCTCACAGTATATATGTTTAAGTCTTTTCTCCCTCACTGTACACTGTCATAATAGTCAGTGCTATCTAAACATTGTGGCCTCCAATAAATGTAGAAAAATGTGTTGCTGAATTAGTTTCATTGGAATATCATAAAAACATGCTTCCTATATTTAAACCCTTAACTATTGATTTATTTAAATGGAATATCCCAACTTTTTATTCCAAAGTTCATTCAGTTAAATAATACCTATTGTAATAATACATTTTATTTGTCTATTAAAAATACTGCGGATTTGGAAACTTTAAAAAAAAATTAAATGCTGATAGTAATCCAAGAATGTAATTTTTCCTAATAAATCTGGACCTTACTGTGAAATAAAAAGAATTTTTAATTGAATGTACTGCCATCTGCAGTTTTTTAGACAACCCATTCTTTTGGCAATCAATCGGATAATTTAAAAATTTGATTGCAAATATGATAAACTAAAATTTTAATATCCCAAAAGATAAAGGCATACCTTTAATATTGCTCATCATCATGCTGTGTCAATGTTTGAGTTCAAAAATAGTGTAGTTATGAATAACTCAAAACATGCACAAGGAAACCGATTCCTTTTTCTGATGAACACAATCACCTGATCGAGAAGGATTTGTAAGATTCTTTTTTTTAATTGAAGCACATTATAAAAAAGAGGAAATATATTGGCCAGCTGTATAATGTTCCAAATTAATAAAAAGGATTAATAACAGTTAAATGGACCATGAATTGAAGACAAACATTTTCTTTAAGTGGATAAAATATAACTTTGTTTGCATACTTTGTATGAAAATTATCCAGACCTTCAAGCTTAAGCCTAATGAACAAAGGGAGACTGAAAGTAAGGAAGGAAATGCTTCACCAGATAATTGATTATCAGCCATATTATTTTAACACTGAGAAAAACAATACTTGTTCCCTTTCCTTAATTTAATTAATAGCTGAAGGGGTGATGATAAAGACTAAATATTTAAAAGTCACAGAACTAAAAGCGAATGATATGAAAATAAAGAAGGAAGCTACAAATGTAGATGTGTGCAACAGAGACAAGGGAGGTGTAACTTGCTTGACTTAGGTACAGTACAAACCATAAAGCCAAGTATAGCTGTATTAATCTAACACAGATTTGTGTCAGTAAGAGACGATCTAGGTATAAATTCATTAAGAAAGGCTTTTTTGAAAAATTGTTAAAATATTGCATTAAATGGTATCTCATTAAAATTTCCATTGTCCATTGGATGAGAATTTACATTGTCGTTGAACTGTTAAAATGCATTAATCTGGTATTAACAAAAGAAAGCAAGCCAGATATTTTCAGCCAATGTCCATGCAACATTTTTGAGCTAATTTTGAAATGGTGAGTTCATTCATGATGAAGCCTGTCCTTAAAATGTGCTAAAATGTAAATTGTAGACATTTTTTGCAGAGTAGATTATACTATGTTGCTGTGGTACCACCTGCAGGAAAAAGAACTATTTATATTCTCAGGTTGTGTTGTCTGAAGATTATACAGTAATCTTTAGAAGTCCGTTATTTACCATAGCTTTCTTAAATGGCTCAAAATATTTCTAAGCACTGAAGATTATGTTCTCATGACATGGTACACCACGATTAATATGGCTCATAGAATTAACACAAGTTTCCTGCGTTTGCAAAACATCTTCAACCAAAAGTTGACGACAATAGTTTGGTTCACATGATACACTGAGCTAAAAATTGCCTAAAGGCAAACCTGCAATCAAACTGTCTCCAAGGCTCTTCCACGTGTGCTGGTTTCAGCCTTCAATTTGTAAAGAGAAAAAGAAAAACTAATAAAATCTAAATGTGAAATTTATACCTAATTTTAAGGACATGGTTTGGATAGGACAGCTTCTATCAAGACTTTTTAAACAATTGTTTCATATACATTGTTTATATCTTGCATGTGTCTTCTTTTAGTAATCATATTATGATTTTTTTTGTATTAATAGTTAAAATGAAGAAATGTTATCCTTACCACCAGGTGATGATGCTGTATGCCTCATCTACAGGACTCAGTGAAACAAATTTAATGTAGAAATAAAAATTATATTGCCTACTTCAATTCATATGCTTGTGCCTTTCTGTACTTTTAGAAGTTATGGAAGTCATTGTAAAATTCTCACTATAATGGCTCTGAAGAGGATCCCATTTCATCAGATTGGGAGAAAATGGAAATGTAAGCTATCATTAAGGAATGCAACCTATCTCTGACCTTTGACAGTAATGTGTTTTTTCAACCAAAACATTTTATTACTCAGTAATATTTGAACTATCATTCCTATTGTAACAAATCAAAAACACCAAATACAATGAGATATATTGACTGGGTGTAAAGAGAGAACAATGAAGTAGGAGAAATAAAGATAAAACAGTTCCTAGTTTATTATGTATAGAAAGAGATTTCCAGAATTTACAAAGGCCCACATATTTCATTCCAGGAATAATTTCATTTGAAGTATTTGCCAATATTTCAGATGTTTTTCTTTGTACCTATATAACTCTCTATGTATTTATATATGTGTGTGTATGTATATATACACACATACCTATACACACACATATAATTTTATAAACACACACACACACATATAGGGGCACGCTGGTGCGCACACACATACATACGTACAATGGAAGACTTAGCTTTATTTTTCTGATATTGTCTACGTTCCTGTGCAACCAACAATTTCAAATTCACACTTGCAAATACCATGCACAAATAAGTTCGCCTTTTCATGTTTCACAGGAAGAATAAAAAATATTATATTTTTAAAGAATTCAGCTGAATTGTAGTTATTGATGATATCAGTAAATATGACTATACATCCAGGTTCATGGGCCATTGATCCATATAATATATTCTGAATTACAATCTTAAAAAGAATAGTACCCTAAGCTATTCTTAAAATGCCTTTTTTAAGCAATTTCCCCCACCCATCCCACTCTGTTTATAACAGAATATAGTATACCTCAGTTCCACATCAAAAAGGATGTGCTGTAGGAAAAGTTACATTTTAATTAAAAAAGTACATGTATAAATCAAAAACCTATGTTAAATATTTAATACTCTTCAACCAACATTAACAGTTTGTATGTAATAATTTACACTTATGATTTGTCATACAGATTTTTCAGCAGCAAATTAAAATTTTATGTTTTACATAGATGAGCTAGTAGTATAGCCACTCTCACTATATTATAGTGGCGGGCACATAAGTTTACTGTTGCCAGTTAAATCTCTATGATAAAGGAGGAAGCAATCATAGACTCATTGTCCAGGTGTCACAGTGCTTTTGCATGGCACACACAAACAAAAAAAATATTTTTTAAAAAAGAAAGAGAATGTGCAGTTCAGTTAATTAACTCCTGAGGTTTGTGTAAAGTAAACAAATTGAACTGGATGCATCGTACCCATCTACTGGGGAAGAAGACTGAGGTCCTAGTTGTGATACACAAAACCAAGTGTGGATACCCATGAGTTCAAAGAAGAAGGTTTTTTTTCTGAGGTTGTATAGGTCATCATTCTGAGAAAAGAAGAAAAAAATATTATTGATGTACTCTGTAACATATAAATGTATATAAGTTTATTATTACTTTTCTTATAAATATATAGATATCCAAGTTTACAATTCCTATAATTGTGGTAGTCATTGAATAGTTTCTGTGTGAGAAAAAATACAGCAAATAAAACAAATTTATATATCACATGGTCAGACAAAACTGAACAAACCATCATATTGCATAGCTTGATACATGAATCCAGACTATTTATGAAAACTGCCACAATATTCATATAACTTGTTTAGCATGTTATAAGAATGAATATCTGCAATAAAGTCATGATTTGCACTTAGAAAGCTAATCCATGCTACATTATGTTACATTACATTACATGATTTAACAAATCTAACCAGAGTCTTCTTTGTGGGGGAGATGGGTAGTTTCAAAATGTGAGAAATAAATAAATACTTCAGGTTGCAGAAACTCTTGAACTTTGAAGTTTCAGACTGACAAGAAGAGAACAGTAGACAAGGACTATCCCATATTTACGCAGGCAAAAAATGACTCGGAATTTAATATATTATTTCTCTAGCAAATGGGGGGAAATGAACAAACTATAAATACAGCCAAAATTCCTGTGCAATACTCAAATTCCACATCTTGTCAAATTCAGCTGAAACCAATCCTGAAGATTTCCCCTTTCCAAATACATGATGTCCACATGTCACACTTGGTTATATATACACACACACATGGTTACACACACACACACACATACAGACCACAAGACACTTTAAAAAGAGTGAATGGACAATCAAGAGAAGAATTAATAATTATTAAAATAATTTGCTTGTGGAAAAAGATGCCATATTTGTAAAATTAACTGGCCTCCATCAGCATTATTGCTAAGATCCTTGCTCACAGTCATGAAAATTATTCTCATATATTGAGTTAACACATAAACACACCCACACCTCTCTAATCATAAACATGGGAAAAGATAATAGAGAAAGGAAGGGGAACAAGTGGGAGACAGCAATGTTAGATGGAGATAAAGAAAAGGAAATAGAATCATAGGGTTGGAAGGGATCTTGGAGATCTTCTAGTGTACACGAGGACTGGAATCCTCATATCATCCAAGACAACTGGATTGGATAGAAAATGATAGAAAAAGCATTAATAAGAATTATACTTTCTATACAAGACTTTCTCAAGCACTTGCTAATGAATGAATGAACGAACGAACGCATGAATGGGCAACAAGGTTGGCCCAACCTATATTTTTCTATATCTTTCAATAAATGAGATGCAATCATGTATACTTGCTATCCAGTCCTAGAGTAAATAGGACATTTATTGGGGTGACAAAAATTGTTTAGAAGACATAATTCTAAGGAGATAAACATTGTTACTAAACATACCTTTTTAGTTTCTGTCTAAAATCATTAGCAGGTATTTTATTTCATTCAAATAAAAGTGTCCTTGGACAAGGAATTTAAATTTATACATTAATGTAATCATATTAATATCTACTATGCCTATTTGATATTTGTCTTATTTTGCTACTTTCTTCCAAACTCCATAATGTCAAACAATGTGTAATGAGTTTCAAGAAGGAGTTTGCATGCCAAGATTCAAATCTAAGTATTATGAATGAATAAAAATACTGCAAAAATCATTGTTCCAATAACTACACAAGAATCATCAAGATGATAAATGTAAATAAAGATGATAACCAGGACAAACAACAAGTGCTGCTGCAGTGTGTAATGATAGCCTTCATGTTTTTGTCATTAGTATTTATGCCATTTTGCCTTGTCTCCATCCTTGCTCCTCTTTTCTTCTCCAACAAATAATTGCAATTCTGTGTTTCGGGTCAATATTCATTCCTCGCTGTTTTGTTTGGAATATTCCTGTCACTCTTTTGGTTTAGCCTGAATGTGCTAAACCAAAAATCATGTTTAACTAATAATGACTGTAAACATCACATAAACCCAACCACATAATAGACTTCCCTATATCTTCAAACGTTTGCTACTTTAGTTTACTGTACTGTAGCTGAATATTATTAATATTTTGTAGAATGAACTCAATTTGAAAATACACATAATTTCTTTTAGGGAGAAAGCTATTCTGAACTCCTTCATTAAATGAAAGAACCAAATTCCTATACATGCCTGTTTAGGAATAGATACCCATGTACATGGGGGTATGAGGCGGATTATTTCAGAGATTTTACACATGTATACATTACAATATTTGTAGGAATTGTCCACAATCTAGCTTGTTTTTTACTGTTCTGTTGTTAATATGTTACCCCTTTCAATAAAAAATTCTTTAGAGATATGTAAGGATTGAAAGGACTGACTATGTGCTACACCAGTGTTTCCCAAACTTGGCTATTTTAAGATGCATGGACTTCAATTCCCAGAATTCCCCAACCAGTATGCCTGGTTGAGGAATTCTGGGAGTTGAAGTCCATACATCTTCAAAGGGTCAAGTTTGGGAAACACTGTGCTACACAATTTGCCCAAGAAATCAAATATATTCTGTGTGTTTCTTCACATGAACTGGAAACTTGTGTGGTATAGTATGAAGGATTTCAAAAGAATTTTCTTGCAGATCATCTCCATGTTCACAACTTTCTTCTGAACCAATCTTCTTCTTCTTACCAATCTACAGAGGAGTTCCACTTAGAACAGCTATATGCCATTTATCCAAATCTATATTATATCCAAAGTTTTTGGCCTGTACTATCATTGTCTCTTTAACTTGTTCTTCTTCCATTTTATAATTTAATAGATAATTGTATAATATCCTTATCAATTTGTCATCAGTCCCCACTAATATCTTGTCCGATGTTGTTAGTTCTCTATAAAACCCCCATGTTTTCATATCTTTCACGTAACACGATTGTATCTGCAGGTATGACCAACCGTCTAATTCCACCCCTTGGTTTTTTAGCTCTAGTCTAGTTTTCAGCTCACCAGTCTCGTTTAATATATCTTAGAACAGCTATATGAAACTTAATATAGTCATAGCTTTAAACTATGTTGATCCTAAAATTAGACAGTGCTACCATACTTCATTAAAAGGGCCAGTGACAACGAAAGAAATTGCCTCATTTAAACAGGGAAGGGTTTACTTTTCATATTTGGATGTTTTCCAGAACTGCTGAATAAAGAGTTTGGTGCAAGAACAAACTGTACCCAGCTTGTTTTTAACCTGTGATGAATATGTTATAAAAGAAATTGAAAGTGAAATGTAGGGTTCTGCCATATATGTCAAACCCTGTTGCTTTAAGATATTTTGAATAGAAAAAAAGCAGTGTTAATTATTAAAGAAAAATAAATTTGGCATTTTGCTTGAATAGCTCAACTATCCAATCATGACAAAAGGAAGAAAATTGTGAGAATACAAATTTAGCAATTTTTCTAATTATTTTTTCTTTAAAAATAACCATATTCAGTGTCATTTATTATTTATACAAGTAATAAAAGGGTATTGAAAATAATAAAAATATTCAGGTCTACACTATAACCTTTTCAACCTACATTAGAGTTGTTGGACTTTCATTTACAGAATCAGCTGGCTAATATGGGGAATAGACTGGAAAAATTCTCATCATTATCATTAAAACGGAATCCTGGACCTAAAATGTAAAGAAGAAAGTTTATCCCTCAACTTTTGAGATTAATATTCTCAAAAGATAGATAGGAGCCATGAATATATTGCATATATTATAAATTGTGAATATTGAATGACACAGATCAGGCCAATCTCTATTATTTCTAGAAAATTAATCTCACATTCATGAACAGCATAACAAAATAAATGTCAAGATCTTGACATTGTTAGATAATTTGCCTTACTAGAGATAAGATAAACTACACTGCAAAACATAGAAATTAAGCTCTATATATTTCTGCCAGTCCCAGAGTATAAATGCAAAGGTTCTTTTTCCAGGCTCTTTTGATTAACAGACTTTTGGACTTTCTTTTCTAAACCTTGACATTAGGATCTATCGTGTTTCTCCAAAAAGATGACCCATCTTGAAAAGAAGCGCTATCCCGTTTTTAAGCCCATGTGATCAAATTAAGCTCCACCCACAAAATTAGCCTGAAAATTTTGTCCCGAGGTATTCTCCAGGGTTGTTCCACAGACAAGTGGACCAGGTTGGCAAACCATGGTCTCCTGGGCCAATAGGGGGCTAACATGATCACTTCTGCCTTTGCCATACCTTTCGGATCACTGCTGGGATCAAGGCTAGGGGAGGAAAGCTATATAGCAGTCCCTGAGGCCATGGACTGCATTGGGCATCCGTCCTTTCCGCCCCCCATGACTTGAACTTGCTGAAAAATCTCAGCAGAAGGGTGTTTTCTGGAGAGACAAATAGATCTATGAATGGCCTCCTGTAACGCACTGTCAGCTCCTGGAACAGGGATGGATGCAAATGCCACAATAGTCCACTGTCGCCCTGCTGAGACAATCTGCCTGCACATTCAGGATGTGCTCTGCCCTTATGGATAGGAGATGTCTTTCTGCCCAGCTCCCCAGACAATCTGCCACTGCCATGAGGGGCCTGGAATGAGTCCCTCCTGGCGATTGATGTGGGCTTTGGCCATCAAGTTGTCTGTTAAGACCAAAACGTGGTGTCCCACTATGGTTTCCTTGAAGCTCTTGAGTGCCAGATAGACCACCCTTAGCTCCAGCCAATTGATCTTGTGAGACCTGTCTGCCTGGGTCCACCAGTCCTGCATGATCTGTGACTGACAAGGAGCCCCCCAACCATAAAGGCTGGCATCCGTCATGATGTTCAGATAGTCTGGCTCCTTGAACAGGCATCTTCTGGTGAGGGCCTGTGATCTCCATCACTGAAGGAACTGCAGTACCTGTAGGGGAACTCTTACCCTGTCCTGTAAGTTGCTCCTGCTGGATCACTGATATGGCAGGAGAAACCATTGCAACTTTCTGGTGTGTAGTCGTGCCCAGGGCATGATGGAGATGTACGATATCATCTTCCCCAGGAGCTGCAACAGGAGGGCAAGTGGTACTGAGTCCATCGCCATGATGTGCCTTGCTAATCATTGCAAGCTGTTCTGTCTCTCCGGTGATAGAGAGACCACGCATACAGATGTGTCTATTATGGCTCACAAATGGAGCAATCTGGTGGTCGGAGAAAAGTGACTTTTCCTGTTGTTTATGGAAAAGCCATGATCTTGAAGGACCTGGATCGTGATCCTTAGGTTGGCCTCTGCCTGAACCACTGACGAGGACTGAATCAGAATGTCGTCCAGGCAAAATTGGATCCTGATTGGTATAGATCGAAAGTGAGCTGCCAGAGCTGCCAATATCTTTGTAAAGGCTCTTGGCACTGAGGATAAGTCGAATGGCATGGCCTTGTATTGATAGTGCCTTCCGGCATATGAAAAATAGAGGAACTGCCTGTAAGCTGGTCTGATGGGAATATAGAGATATGCCACTGTGAGGTCTATGGAAGTGAGGAAGTCCCCCTGTCGTACACTCCCCAAAATTGATTGGAGTGACTGCATTTTGAAGCGTTTGTACTCTAGGCACTTGTTCCGATGTTTGAGATCTAAAATAGCTCTGCACCCCCCAGAACTCTTTCCTACTAAGAACAGTATTGAATAAAAGCCCTGGCCCTGTTCCTCCTGAGGAACAGGTTGAATTGCTTGGATCTCCAGCAGGTATTGAATCGCTGAGTCCATCAGGCTTCTTTTAGATGCATCCCTGGATACCAGGCAGCTGAAAAAGTACTTTTTGGGGGGTGGAGTGGAGAGAAATCCCAGATCCTGATCTCACTGTGCTGAGTACCCACTTGTCTGATGTGGTAGCCTCCCATTGATGGAAATGGAGGCTGAGCAACCACCCAGATGCAGAACAGCCCTGCAGTCATTTCAAACGACGATAGGGACAACTTCCTGCTCCATGAAAGGGCTGCTTGCCCTGAAACTGCCGACATCCCCTAAACTCAGATCTCTCCGACTGTCTGTCCTCTCTGCCGGAATATGACCACTGGGATTGTTGGTATTCGACTCCTGATTCTGGAGTACGAAAGGATTGCCTTCTAGAGTAAGGTGAAAATCTTCTGTCCGCCCTCTGGAAAAGGGAAGGCATGATTTTGCCCCTACCCTTGGTCTCCACCAGGATAGGGTCAAGAACTTCCCCAAACAAGTTGTTGCCCATGAAGGGAGATGATGCCAACTTCCATTTGTTTTTATTGTCAGCCTGCCAATGCTTAAGCCCTAAGAAGTGATGGGCTATTATTGAAAAGGCTAGTGATCTGGATGCGAACTTGGCCGCATTCAAGGTGACATCTGCTGAAAACTCAGCTGCAGCCATCAGCTTATTTATATCCTGATGAATTCTCACATCCTCTGGGGGAATCCGTTCCTGCGTCTGGTGAAGCCAGAGCAAGGAAGCCCTATTGAAAAATGAAGCTGATGTGGCTGCTTTAATTGCCCAGGCAGCTGCCTGGTGGGTCTTTCGCAAGGACAATTTAGTCTTCTTGTCCTCTGCCTTCAGACAATCTATTCCTTCTGTAGGCAAGAGTGCCACTGAAGCCATGGCAGCCACTGGTTTGTCCACCGAG
The DNA here is from genome assembly GCF_059756535.1 of Pantherophis guttatus. Classification (NCBI taxonomy): domain Eukaryota; kingdom Metazoa; phylum Chordata; class Lepidosauria; order Squamata; family Colubridae; genus Pantherophis; species Pantherophis guttatus. The sequence continues at coordinate 32,610,513 of NC_142068.1, read as the reverse complement.
GGAACCTCCAAGGCTTCAACATCTCGGAGGCTACGTTGTAAAGCTTCCTTTCAGATCTAGAAGGAAGCATGTCAGCTCATGGATTGGTCCACTGTCTCTGAACCACATCCAGAAATAATTTGGGTGATGGAATTACCTCAGTTTCTACTGTAGGTTCAGGAGTAGTGTAAATGACCTGAACCCCCAGGGATCTGGGCAGTGGTGAAATCCAATTTTTTTTACTACTGGTTCTGTGGGCATGGCTTGGTGGGCGTGGCAGGAAGAATACTGCAAAATCTCCAGGAGAAGATTCCCACTCCAGGGGAAGGATACTACAAAATCCCCATTCCTGTGGGAAGGATATTGCAAAATCTCCATTCCCACTCCACTCTGGGGCCAGCCTGAGGTGGTATTTGCTGGTTGTCCAAACTACTCAAAATTTCCGCTACTGGTTCTCTGAAACGCTCAAAATTTCTCCAGAACCTGCTGGATTTCACCCCTGGCTCTGGGTCAATTCTGAAACCTGATCAGGATCAAGATTTGTTATTGCCTTGACCTTACACAGTAAGGACTTAAATAAATCCATCTTAAAAAGACCTGTAAAAGGCGATGGATCCTGATTCAGCCCTTCATCATCTGAAAAGGTCTGGAATTCTTCCTTCTCAGCCAAGGAGTCTCCGCTCCTCATGGAATGAGCAAGAGAAGTAAGACCCCTAGGATCCAGCCAATCCTCCTGGATCAGGGGCTCTGCCTGCTGATGTTGGAAAGAAGAAACTCCTTGGGAAGGTGGATTCCTCTGCTGCCAGCCTGCAGCTATTCCCTGCGTAATAGCTTGGGCAATAATATATTTTAAATGTTCAGGTAATTCTGAACCAGCTTCCTCCACTGGGCGGATCCCTGCAGCCGTAGGAGTAAACGAGGCTTCTGGCCTAGCTCTAGGGGGAGAAATAGGCCCCTCTGATCCTGCTGAAGGCAAGTTAGCACTTGCAACAGAAAAGGCTACTGAGAGCGAGCTGCTCAACACCAATGTATATGGAGTTTTTAAGAGAGAACCTCTCTTTCTCTTTCAAAGTCCACATTCTAGATAGTAGATATGGGAGAGTTTTTCAAGAAGGCAAAATATATTAGATACATGACGAATGGATGGATGGATGGACAGACAGATGGATGTCACATAGGCATTAATGTTTTTAATGTGACCATAGCTGCTTCTCATGAGTAACAAGGTATCTTTCTGCTGATATCATTGCATAATTTTGCTCTAAAATTCCTTATGAAATTTGCCACAATAACTATTTGTATTCTTCTGGGAAACCTAATAAAGACTAAAGAGAGATCAGTTGTGTAAGATAATTATTTCAGATGAACTTTTCCCAAGCTGGCTCTTTCCATTCATGTGGGAAGCAGAACCTAAAGTTACCAAGAAATCTTGAGCCAAGTTGGCAAGGAGATTTCTAAGAGTATAATCCAAATATAATGAACATATTAAATATGACCAGTTATTGAAAGACCAATAGTTATTCATATTCATCAGAATATGACCAATATATTGAAATTTATTTATTTCTTTATTTTATTATATTTCTATACCGCCCTTCTCCTGCGGGACTCAGGGCGGTGTACAGCCAGGATAAAACATAGCATATAAAATTTAAAAACATTTTAAAAAACAATTAAATAATTTTGGCCCGAATTTAAAATAACCCAATTAAAACCAAATTTCGATTAAAAAACGGATGGGATCAAGCCAGCCCAGCTAGATGGAACAAGTGTGTCTTCAGGGCCCAACGAAAAGTCCGGAGGTCTGATATCGTGCTTATCTCAGGGGGCAAGTCATTCCAGAGGGCAGGTGCTGCCACAGAGAAGGCTCTCCCCCTGGGGGTCGCCAGCCGGCACTGGCCAACGGCACCCTGAGGAGGCCCTCTCTGTGTGAGCGAACCGGCCGGTGGGAGGCTATCGGCAGCAGAAGGCGGTCTCGCAAATACCCCGGCCCTAAGCCATGGAGCGCTTTAAAGGTGGTCACCAACACCTTGAAGCGCACCCGGAAGACCACAGGAAGCCAGTGCAGCTCGCGCAGGAGAGGTGTTATATGTGAGCGCCCCATCGCTCCCATAATCCCCTACGCGGCCGTGTTCTGGACCAACTGCAGCCTCCGGGTGCACCCCAAGGGGAGCCCCATGTAGAGAGCATTGCAGTGGTCCAGGCGGGAAGTGATGAGTGCTTGAGTGACCATGCGTAGGGAGTCCCAATCCAGAAAGGGACGCAACTGGCGTATCAGGCGAACCTGATAAAAAGCCCCCCTGGCCACAGTCGTCATATGCTCTTCTAAAGACAGCTGTGCGTCCAGGAGGATGCCTAACTTGCGAGCCCTCTCCGTGGGGGCCAGTGATTCGCTCCCAATAGCCAGCGATGGCACCAGCTGGCTATATCGGGACGCCAGAAGCCACAGCCACTCGGTCTTGGAAGGGTTGAGTTGGAGCCTGTTTCTCCCCATCCAGGCCCGCACGGCCTCCAGGCACTGGGACATCACTTCAAGGGCATCATTGGGGTGGCCTGGGGTGGAGATGTACAGCTGAGTGTTGTCAGCGTACTGATGGAACTCCACCCCAAAGCCACGGATGATCTCGCCCAGCGGCTTTACATAAATGTTGAACAGAAGGGGTGAGAGGACCGACCCTTGTGGCACTCCACAAACAAGGTGCCTTGGGGTCGACCGCTGCCCCCGTCAACACGGATTGCGACCAGTCAGAGAGGTAGGAGGAGAACCACCGCAGGACGGTGCCCCCCACCCCCAGCCCCTTCAACCAGTGCAACATGATACCATGGTCGATGGTATCAAAAGCCGCTGAGAGGTCTAACAGGACCAGGATAGAGGAACAACCCCGATCCCGAGCCCTCCAGAGATCATCCACCAACGCGACCAATGCCATTTCCGTGCTGTACCCAGGCCGGAAACTGGACTGGAGTGGGTCCAGATAGACAGCTTCATCCAGGTACCGGGGAAGCTGCCGCGCTACCACACTCTCAACAACCTTCGCAACGAAGTGAAGGTTGGAGACTGGACGATAGTTAGCCAAAATAGCCGGATCCAGGGAGGGCTTCTTGAGGAGGGGCCTCACCACCGCTTCTTTCAAAGCGGTCAGCAGGACCCCCTCACTCAGAGAAGCGTTAACAATCCCCTGGAGCCAGCCTCGTGTAACCTCCCGGGAAGCCAGTACCAACCAGGAGGGACACGGGTCCAATAAACATGTGGTCCCATTCAGCCGTCCCAGGATCCTGTCCACGTCCTCGGGAGTAACAGGATCAAACTCCTCCCAGATAACACTCTCAAGACCTGCCTCAGTCATCCCGTCCGGACTTACCCAGTCAGAGGCCAGGCCTTCCCGAATCTGAGCGATCTTGTCATACAGATACTGCACAAAGTCCTCAGCTCGACCCTGCAAGGGATCATCCCGCGCTTCCAGATGGAGGAGGAAGCGGGTCACCCTAAACAGGGCGGCTGGGCGATTATCTGATGACGCGATAAGAGTGGCAAAATAGCTAGATTTCACCGCTTTTATCCCCACTAGGTAGGTCTTGATATGAGACCTCACCAGTGTTCGGTTGGATTCGGAGCGGCTGGTCCTCCAACTACTCTCCAGGTGTCTTTTCCAGCGCTTCATCTCCCTCAGCTCCTCAGAGAACCAAGGAGCTAGGTGAGTTCGGTGCCGGGTCAGAGGCCGCAAAGGCACGACACGGTCCAAAGCCCCGGTGGCTGCACTATCCCAGGCGGCCACCAGGTCTTCATCCGAGTCATGAGCCAGAGTCTCAGGAAATGGCCCAAGCTCCGTCTGGAACCTATCAGGATCCATCAGGCACCTGGGGCGGAACCACCTGGTCGGTCCCGCCTCCCTGTAACGAGGTGCAGAGGTTAGAAAGTCCAGTCGAAGGAGCGAGTGGTCAGACCATGACAAGGGTTCGATGACTATATACCCTATATCAAGGCCACTCAACCACTGACCAGAGACAAAAATCAAGTCCAGAGTGTGTCCACCTATGTGAGTAGGGTCATGAATTAACTGAGTAAGGTCCATGGCCATCCTGGAAGCCATGAACACTCGAGCCACCTCAGACATTTCACCGATAGATGGCAGGTTGAAATGACTAAAAGTCTGGGGGTACCAACCGCCACCTCGGCTATGACGTTGAGCAGCTCGGGCAGGGCCGTTGCCACGTGGCAGGGAGCCAGGTATGCGATCAACAAGCCCATCTGTACTCCACGGCCCCACTTCACAAAAAGGGATTCACATCCGGCTATCTGTGGAACAGTGGTCTCCCTCGGATCAAGACCTTCCTTTATAATAACCGCCACGCCCCCGCCTCTGCCCTGGGCTCTCAGCTGATGGAATGCACAGAAGCCTGATGGGCACATATCTACGAGGGGGACTCCCCCCTTTTGGCCCAGCCAGGTCTCTGTAATACCTGCCAGGTCCGCTCCCCCCTCTTGAATAAGATCACAAATGAGGGGGGCTTTATTTACCACGGACCTGGCATTGCACAAAAGCAGCCGAAAGCTCGGGCCCTGAGAGACTGAACAGCCTGGGGTGCAAGAAGGGCTATGGGGACTGGGGCGCACCACTGCTCGAAGATAGTGAGTGCGTGCCCCCACCACATGATACGGCCCCCTGCTCCTGCCATATCTGCCCCTCCCACTCAACGCGTTGATGGAAAAGCCCTCAACAGAATGGACTCTAATTTCCTCATTAAATCTAAATATTAGCAGTGAAAGAAATCATACAGAAATTATTTTTAAGTAAGTTTGAAACAAATAAAATAAAATTCTTTCTTCTACCCCAAATGTTTTCTTCTACCCTTTTTCTTTCTCCTAGTTTCCCACTATTTTTATTTTCCTTTGTATTGTATATTCCGATGAACTAATAAAATTTGTAAACCAATAAAATTCTCAATTTTTAAGTTATCATTTGAATATCAGAATTGTTTCTTATCAACAAAAATCATGCTACTTTAACAACACATAACATCATGTACAAGACAGAACATTTCAGGTTTTTTTTTTCCAATATGTTGTGGTGTCATTAAAATGACTGACATCATTGCTGGCAGCTTCAAAACTGGGCAAACCATTTCCCACTCACCACAGGATTTAAACTGGATTCTCCAATAATAGGGGCTTGGAATTTACTTTATGGAACTTTACAGAAATAATTGGTAATGCAAGAAAAATGCATTCGAACAAAAAACTAAAGTAAAAAACCCAAAACTTCATTTACAGAAAAATATCTTTGACAAGTAGTATCTGCTCAAAATCTCCTGCAAAACACAGCATTCTTGCTCCCCATTTTCAAAGTTGTTCAACAGAAGGGTGTGACAACAATGTGACATTAATGTCATAGTTTCCACTATTGTTGCACGACACATATATTTAAGATAAACACATATTCAACAATAAAAGCTTGTTTTACTTCTCTTATAATTTTTAAAAGATCATAAACATTTGGGCAGTACCAAAACAAAAGTTATGAAATCAACAGAATATCTTGTTTATTTTTAAGAACTTAATTTGTGCTGAATTTCATCAATTAGTTAAATTGTATTAGTTAAATATAAAATAATTTATATTAGTTAAATATAAATCTAACATTTTTAAAAATCATATTATAGAATGGGCTATTCAAATAAGAAAGCAATCATCAGCCACACTACCACTCGCCATTCTCGTGAGTTCATCGAAGCCTGGCACTCCACAAGCAATTTCATCAACAGACACATTGACCTACAACCAGCCTACCCTAAGCCACACCTGACTCATCACAAGACCCTCACTTGACACACTCACACCTGACCCATCACAAGTCCTACTGGCCACACAAAGTCCTTATAAATAGAACACTGACATCCCCTAAACTCTGCTGAAGATGTTACCTAGCCTGGTAATGAAATGTTCAGAAAACAAACCATAAACTTGGAGAATGAACTGTCCAAAAAACAATAGCTATCTTACTTCTATAACTGCTTGCCAATAGAATGTAATGGCTGTACCTAAATTCAGCAACTAGCACATCAGAGGTTCATGAAAACCATGTTCTATCAATTCTTCCAATTTAAATTCCACTTTCCTCTTGGTCTTTGGAAAACAATCTGGTCTCATAACAGCCACATTACAAAAGTCTGCCCCTATCAAGCAATGATCCTACCTCAGCCAAATTTTATATCGTCTGAACCTACTCTGAAGATCAAAAAGACAGGGAGAATTCATAAATATATCTAACAAATATATCTAACAAATAAACATACGAAATAAGTCCCTTTTCTGTACAAGCATATGTGTTTTTTAGTTTCATTACGAAAATATTTTGAATTTCAATGGAATTAATTTTAGTGTTTTAAGTAAGCTACAATAATAACAATTAACTGTGTTTCATAATTTTGAAGCACACTTAATACAGCATTAATTTTGCCCATCTTGAGTTAGTGTACTGCATACAAATTATACTGACAAATGTTGATGAATGATGTTTCAACTGAAAATTTCCTGAGATTTTAAAATTATGTTTTAATGCATTTCAGCATCTGAAAAAGTATGATTTAAAAGATGTCTTTAATTTTAAAGTACACTGTCACAGCATATATATTGACATCTTTGAGTTACATTTCAAATACTTTAAATTAGATTTTATATTTAATTTATTGATTCAAGCTATGCCAATTAGATTAATTATGAACCTGCTAGATGTCTTAAATATTTATAGCATTAAGGCATATTACATCAATCACAAGCTGCAACATTACTTTACCTATCTGCATTATAAGCTCTTCTGCTCAAAGCCAAGGCAGATGCAGATTTATAGCAAAAATAAAGAGAAATACATCCATGGCACAATCATGAACAGATGCCAACTCCCATCACAATGCATGTAATTGCATTGCACGTAAATGTTAAAGCTGTTATAACCCAACACATAATTTCTTTTAGAGAACCAGAATAACCAAAACTGCACTATTAACATGGCAATTGTGTTTAGTAGTTGACAAGTATGTTTATCAGTATTTCATTAATTGCCAAACTAAAGAGAAGATTGAGAAAGAAGCAAATTATTTCTTCCATCTATCACAAATACTGTAGTTGCATCACATCTTACATTCTAGTTTTATTACAAACTTGTGGTTGTTACTAACCCTCATTCTTGTTCTACTTTTTACATGTGGTAATAATGTAGTGGAGTCTCTTATAAATGATCAAATTATTAAAAAAAAACCTTAAAATTCAGGAAAAAATATTTCATAGACAAAAAAAATGTAATTGAAGCCTACATTTAGTAGTTTACAGCATCTACAGCAAATAATAAAATGATTACATGTGACAGTGATGTCATCACACATAATTTGTCTGAAAAGTTGGTTTCCAATGTCTGATATGGTACAGTACTGCCTACTCATTGCAAATACCAATGCAAGAAGAACTATCAAGGGCACAAGCAATCCAGTTCCTATATTATGCTAATTTAGTTTACTAAATTATGGCTCATGGAGTTAACTATTTAATGGGTTTACAGCACCATTATTCATTAACCATGATTTAAAATCACAGTTTCTGGTTTCACATAATTTTCCAAGTCAAAACTTTCATTATTCAATTATCTTTTTACTGTTATGCTTCAGTTAGCATAAAAGCCATACAGATTAGAGGATTATGGGAACTGAAACACATTATATAAAGAGAAATCAATATTGGTATAATCTTGTGACATAAACACTAACCAATGCTGTTGTTAATCGTTTTCTATATTAACAAAATAAATAGGAGTCAATAATGTATTAAGAGTAGCTTGCAATTTATGAAAAAAAAACACCAGATAAATATGTTATACACCAGTCACTGCTATTTTGCTTGACTATGAGGAGGTAAAGAATTATTTACCCATTATGACAATCTTGTCTGATCCAATCTTTCCAGAAGAATTGAATTATAACTCCAATCTGAAGAACATCAGATTGAAGAAATCTGTTCTATAATTAAATAACTGGAATATGTGTGTGTGTGTGTGTGTGTGTGTGTGTGTGTGTGTGTGTGTGTATTTTCAAGGAGTGCCAATCGTTGTCAGCTGTATAGAATACAGCCAAAAACTTTATTACAATGTTTTCTTCCATTAATAAAATCTTAATGAGAGCTATTCACACATTCCTGGTTATTTATTCCCATAACAAGTTCTACCATGAAATAAATTTCAGAAGGTTACTATGATGTTACAAAAGCAGAGAACACCTGTTTAATAATTACTGAATATCTGTTCCCAGGAAGGGGAATGTGTGTTATTGTTGTGGGTGTATTTCACATTTCAAAATGGTTGAGCTGTTTGGGGTACTTCGCAAAGTATTCACCTTGACTGAGTGTGTGTGGAACATGCTACTAATACTAAATATATCTTTTTATTTCTCTCCTTTAATGTGATATACCTGATCATAAATTAGCAGGAAATTTCCACAATGCTATTCCTGCAACTTCCGTGATATAGACAGTACATCAGAAGCTTATCAAGTTATTTTATTATATCCAATATGTAGCACTGATGTGTAAAGAAATAAAATTGGTATAAGAGCATGCATCCTATTAACTTCAGGAGCATATGGCTAAGTTTTCAGAATATCTTGCTTTTCCTCAGTTCAACTGATAAATTCTCAAAAAAACAGTATTCATTAAACTCCTGAAAAGCAGGCCATTCTATTTTATAATAGTAAATGTCATCTAATTTCTATTACTCCACGTGTATCCAACTTGCACACATTTTCAAACTTGAAAACTTAGCAGATTTTATTAAAGGTAGTCAAAAATTGTCTCTAATATATCCGTAGCAAGAAACAATATCTCTCTGAAAATCACTTGCTAATAATGTAAGAAGAAGGATTCTATTATGCTCATATTTTGGTTATGGTTTTATACACACCTAGGTGGACACTGTGGAAACAGAAAAGGGTTTTGGTAGTAAGACTCCTTTATTCCCTTATTTATCTGGAGGTTAGTTTCCACAGCTTCCAAACCTACCAATGTGAAATCAACATCTGAAATTAGAATATTCAGGCCATTTTTTTAGCATTCAAGTGTAATTCCAATTTGTCCGAGGGAAGGTACAGATTTGAAAGAAAGCAGGATGCTGGCTCCAGACTATTTTATCAGGTCACATGCAGTGTGCTAGATATATATATAAAATTCAAACAAGTACCAAGGTGGCATCCCGTGTTTCACTAGGGAAACACTAGGTTCAAGGCTCACTCCAGTGAATATTTAACATGCATGAAGTGGTGCTGGAGGGCAAGAAACATATACTACTCAAAGAAAAAAGGTGCATGTTTTTGAAATAGTAAAATTTTATAAAGCGATAGCAGAACTGGTCTTGAGTCTTTTTTCTTAAGGAAAAACCGTATCTACATAAGTGCTTCTGTAGCTAAGCAGATGACTGTGTTTGTTTTCACATTCTGAAACAATCAAAATAAATTTAAAGCAGTTCAAACTGCTTTGGGCAGAGTAAGAATTTGTTACTTATCATGAATACTATCCAACAGATGTCTGTCATAACCAACTGAAAACATACACGTCAACATCAAAACTGCTGGTCACACTCCCAGCTAGAAACGTCGGCTGGTGTTATTATTTTTCTTTAGAATGTTACCTACCAATGTGGAAGATTTTTTCGCCATCTAACATAAGGGCCTCTTCCCAATACAATTCCATAATAGTTAAGTAGCAAGCAAAAGATCTCTAAGATTAACAATAATAATAATATATTAAAAAGCTATTTAAAATTAGCTAGTTTCAGTTACAACATCTGGGCATCAAGTCAGTTCACTGTATTTCTTTATAAAGGGCGAAATATAATCTGGACATTTGTAATATTATAAACCATGGTTTCTCATGTAAATTTCCCATTACATTAGAGAACATAAAAATACTCAAGATTAAAACCTAATAAAAAACAGTTGCCATTTCCTTTTCCTATTGTTTATGTTTCTTCTGAGGCCACCACTTTGTAAAATATTCCCTATACAGATCAAAACATGATGTGCCTGGATATGTGCTAAACAATGACGCTACTTTTAAGGCATTGCCAATTTAGCAATAGAATGAAGCCACATTTATGAGTATGACCTCAACTGACATTAAAATAATGTAGTAATAAATAAATTATAATTGCTTGCAGAAAACTCTGAAAGTATACACAAACTAGAATCTACAATTCACATATTTTGCTATTTTGGTGGTCTAAGCAACAAAAATATAAAATTACAAAATTTCCAGAAACAGAACAAACATTTCTTCAGAGTTATACTAGGCCAACACTCCATATCAGGCTCATGCTGAGTGCTTGAAATGCATTGGTCCATAAAATAATGAATATTAAATTCGGTCCAAGGCAACAATTAATGTTTTATTGCTCCCTTCTGAAAAATATCTCATTTCTAATTTGATAGAAAGGCATTTAAGCAAATAAACAGCAAATACCATCAACTACCATCAACTTTTTTTGCAACCAGAAGTTCCTGTTTCAGCAAGGACAATTTTACACATCTTATGTTCAATAACGTATCAATTTCATTATTCTAATATTACTTATCTGACAATACAGTGGTAACATTGAAAATTTCAGAGGCTGATTCAAACATGTATCTTTATCATGATGACTAGAAAATAAAATGATTGTATGTGTAAAAAACTGCTTTGGTCATTGCACCACAAATATGTGGATTTTTTAAAATAAAAGTTCACACATTAATATATGCATCCTTCAGATGTGTTCTTCTAATGATGAGCTCAATGCAATTTCAAATAAACTTGGCTTAAATCAATAAAAAATCAAGTTCAAATGATTCAAGATATGGACAATTATGCCAACAATCCATCATGAGTGGTGAACACCAATGGGATCACCACTCAGATGACCCATAGCAGAGATTATATTGCAACATCTAGAAACTATAGTACTCCAATGCATACAACCAAAAGAATGAATCTGGTATGTGGATAGTAATAATAAAATAAAAAAGGTACTAGAGAAGACATGAAATAATCAGTATCTTCAAAGAAATAAAATTCATGAGGGAAGAAGAAAACAACAACACACTACCCTTTTTAAACATTTTCATCAACAGAGCAAATAATGGCAATTTAGAAATGCCAGTCTATAAAGAAACAACAACTCTACACTAAGCAAGTGCTCCATTACCAAAGTAACAACCCACCTGTCAAATCGAACTATGTAAGAACATTCTTGTCATGACTACAAATGCACTATAGCAACCCAGAACACCAAGAAAAGGAAACAGAACACCTAGAAAACATCTTTCAACAATGTGGATACCCATGCAAATTTATCACAAAATGTCTGACCGCTCAATTCATTATAGCACAACCAACACAAACTATGAGAAGGATAATATTCCCATATATGAAAAACATCTCAGAAACTACTAACAGATTATTACAAGCACTCAGTATCATCACAGCATATAAACCAACTAAAGTCAACCAAAACACCTCAAGTAAACCAACTGGGTCAACACATAACATAAAGTGTTGTTTGTTTGTAACAGTCACTATGTACAACAGACAGGCAGAAGAACAGCACAATACATTCATGAACATCAAACAGTCAGAAGGCACAATGAAAATTCCTTAATCTCACAACACATGGACAGATTCAATCATAGTTCTAACTGAGAAATTCTGAGCATCCCAGATTACGCTAAATCAAAACACTAGAAAATTTGTGGAAGCTTGGCATCCAGACAATTCAGCCATCAAAAGACACAACATTTGCACACTATTAAAAATATATACTACAAAACTAAGAAGAAAATAAAAACCAGAACACATCTTCTCCAGCAACCAACACCTGGATAACTAGAAATTAACATCAGACAAACGATCAAGCAAGAAAACAATATCCTAATCAAGGAGAAAACTACACCCCCCCCACACCAACAATTGCAATGCAAGCTAATGAACATAAACAGAAGCCAACTCTACCTTTATTAGTACTGATGATGTTACTAGGTGGTAATAAAACATCTGCAAGCAAACAATCAAGCTCAAAAAGTACCAAGGATTTCACAATTTTACCCCAATACAAGACAACCAACAGGATTTATGATCAAGATGTTCCAATCCAAATCTGAATAAAGCAATTCCTTTTTTAAAGAGAATGGTAGAATTGTGGAACACAAGATTACAATCCAGAAAAGATTTTGTGGAATAATTTTAGTTAAACTGATACTATTTGTTCTTCATTTTAAGGCCCATATTGTTTAAAGATTTAAAAAGAAAGTAAGTCATTAAATGAGATTAAATTAGTTCACCACTGAATGAATGAATGAGAAAATGTCAATATGACAATCACAAAGGTGTGATCAAAGCTCTGCCTGATTTTTTATTTGTTTGTTTGTTTGCTGTATATTTCTGACCATATTCTGTGGACACCTCTGAGGGAGGGCAGCTGATAAACACTTGTACTCCTACCCAAAACAGCAAATGAATGAAGCTCTGTCAAAAACTCTTTCTAACAATATATTATGCTATCATTGGACCAGTTGTACTTTCCAATGTTATTGACAGATGAAGAAAAAATCAAAGTTTTAAAAAAGAATTATTTCATCTCTCAAGACAAAAAAACCCCATCTTTTTCTCAGCCATTATTGCCTGTATTTTTCCTACAAGAAATGCCAAGTGTGAACCAAGGCACTGCACTAAAAATACAAGACAATGCATGCAGCCCTCCTAAGTTCTGTTTTCACTGGCAAAGAGTTGCAGGAGGCTGTGGCAGCCGAAAACGAAGCTCGGGAGCCTGTTTTCACTGGCAGAGCATTCAGACCACCACCAGCGCCCCTGACAGGAGTGATGTCAAGCTGGCCACACCCACCCCAGCCCCTCTGAGGTGAAACACATTGATGAGACCCTCAACGTAATTTGAGTTTGACACCCTGGTCTATATAAATTAACACTGGATATTTAATAGTCGTGCAAACAATAAACTAAATGATTGCATGTGAATGAATAAAAATACATAAAATTTATATTATTTAACCTGAAGAAAATTAGAACTTTGAATTCCAAACAATTTGATAGATAGGAAGGAAGGAAGGAAGAAAAACAAAAACTCATACTGTATTAATTGACTGAAAGTCCTTTGTTCAACTTAATACGTATACAAGCAAAATAATAACTTCATACAAATTATTATAAAAACATATTGACTAATCCCTTCAACATTGTTATGCTAGATATAAGTTGCAAATCACCAAAATGGCTGATTTTAAAAAATGATTTACCTTATCCTGTTTAAATTGCATTTCATTAATAGCAGGGTGGATAAAAATCAATGATTTTTTTAAAAAAATAAAAAAAATCTGATTTTTTTTATTTAAATCGGATTTTTTTTTATTTTTATCGAATTTATTTTAATAAAAAACTTTTGGGGTAAAAATCTATCGTAAGAGTTTTCTATTTAAGATACATAAATAATTTAGTTTATTCAGCATGAAATGGAGCTTAGTTATGTAGCATGAGGCTGTATATTCTGCAACACTGGGACTATCCAGTCAACAGTGGGTCAAAGGAGTAGCAGAGATGACAGTTGCTCTTTAAAAATTATGATTTAAATCGAGTTGATTTAAATCAAGCCATTTTACTAGTGATTTAAATCATGATTTAAATTGTGATTTAAATCAACTCGATTTAAATCAAATCCACCCTGATTAATAGCATGGTAAAACTTTTGCAATATGAGTTCTCTATATAATATTTGAAATGTATTATACTGCCAACATTCATGCACAAATTATTTGCAAACTACGTTTTTATAGAATAATGGAATACGGTGGCAACCAAACCAAAGAAAACACTACACATCTGGATTGAAAGAAGGTAATGGAAATGATAGAATTTCTTAGAAAACAAGCCCAATAGCTTCAAGAAACTGTCAAAATGCGTAAGATAGATATGGGTCAGTTGGTTTTCTTATAGCAAAAAGTGCATTTTTTATGAAACTCCTACCAAGTTATTTCTCACACTGAGAGAAGAACTAGCAGTTACAAAAACAATAAATGGATACAAACTGCCATTCGTCATAGAAGAGAGATTTATCCAATCTCCAACATAGAAAAGGCAGAATTTGAGCAAGACTTTAATTGCCTTTACAGCCTATATATAGGTAACTACCAGTAATTGAAAAATAGACCCCATTTTGGAAGTCTTGTGCTATATCAGTTACCTTCTTTCTAATAAACACTAGTACTCAGATGCAAGGATTGTCCAAACAAATCTAAACCACAAGGAAAAATGTGACACTATGATCATTTTCTGTATTATCTCCTTTCACTTTTCCCAAAGAAAATCCTTATCTAACCTGTAACAAATTTGACACATAAAATGCCACAAATTTTGTCATACTGGTTGGAAATCAAGAGCATTTTGGTTCTTTCTGGCTTATCTAAAAAAAAAAAAAAACATAGTGAGGCATTAGATTTCCTGATTGCCTTTTCTCATATAAGGTATATAATTTTATCATAAAAGGAAAATGTTTGCAAAGCAGCAAATAAAATAGTACAGCAGTTCCAAAATATTATTTATCTAATCAAAGGAATTATTTCCTGCACTATCCAAAACCAGATGTCTTGCCCATTTCAATCATAAAACAAAGGCAATGCTAATCTCTTGAAGAAAATATAGAAATTCCACCTCTCCTTTTCCCATAAATTACAAAATATCAGTGAAAAAAAGAGCTGAGGTGGCGCAATGGTTAGGGTGCAGTACTGCAGCTACTTCAGCTGACTGCTAGTTCAGCAGATCAGCGGATCAAATCTCACAGGATCAAGATTGACTCAGCCTTCCATCCTTCCGAGGTGGATAAAATGAGGACTCAGATTGTTAGGGGGCAATATGCTATTTAGTATACTGTCTTTGGTGTAAGCCGCCCAGAGTCCTCGGAGAGTGGGCAGCATAGAAATATGACTAATAAAATAAAATAATAAATAAATAAAAATATTTTTGTTTTTGTCAAAATACAGTTTATAAACAGTGTAAGCTAATTTTATTTTAAATTGTTAAATTATTATACATACTCATCATGCTATCCCTTTTTGCAGTAAGACATGATATATTCACCTATTTATGTATTGTCCAAGAATAACTTTTCCTGCAGATATTTTCTCCATATTCACTCATAAAAGTTGTACAATTCTTACCAAAATTCATCCTACATTTAATTATCAGCACTTATTCTAACATAACATGCAGCTCTTACTAGTCCATTCATTTCTATATTCATACACAACAAAACAATTAGAATGGTATCAATTCATAGTTTCTGGTACGTAGTCTTTTTGATCACAGCTATAAGGTAAAGGTAAAGGTTCCCCTCACACATATGTGCTAGTCGTTCCTGACTCTAGGGGGTGGTGCTTATCTCTCTTTCAAAGCCTAAAAGCCAGCGCTGTCCGAAGATGTCTCCATGGTCATGTGGCCAGCATGACTAAATGCCAAAGGTGCAAAGAATGCTGTTACCTTCCCACCAAAGGTGGTCCCTATTTTTCTACTCGCATTTTTACGTGCTTTCGAACTGCTAGGTTGGCAGAAACTGGGACAAGTAACAGGAGCTTACCCCGTTATGCGGCACTAGGGATTCGACCCACTGAACTGCTGACCTTTCGACTGACAAGCTCAGCGCCTTTGCCATTGAGCCACCGTGTCCCTATTTTTACTGTCTTTCATGTATTCATCAAGTCCATTCCATAACATCATGTCATATCCGTTCTATTTTCCTCCTGTTTCACAAAACAGAACATAACTACATTTATTTCATTTGATAATTCATACTCTATAGCAGGGGTGTCAAACTCTATTTCATTGAGGGCCGCATCAGGATTGTGTTTGACCTCAGGGGGCTGAGGGGCATGGCCAGTTCATTGTCACTCATTGAGGTTCCATTTTCGGCCGTGATGGCCTCCTGCAGCCCTCTGCCAGTAAAAACGGAACCCGGGAGAGCTGCATGCATCCCTCCCAAGCTCCACTTTCATTGGCAGAGGGCTGCAGGAAGCCATTGCGACGGAAAATGGAGCCTGGGAGGTCCACGCGTGGCCTTCCCAAGCTCCATTTCCGCTGGCAGAGGCATCGCAGGCCAGTGCTTTGCTGTTTCCAGAGCAGGCCGATGGGCCAGATGTAAGCAACCTGCGTGCTGGATCCGGCCCTCAGGCTTTTAGTTTGACACCCCTGTTCTATAGTATTTACTTGATTTATATTCAAAGCTGCAATTTTCCGTATGCCATGGTCTTCAACAGATAGGCCTAGAGATACAGGTACTCTCATTTAGCAATTATTGCTGAGAGCTTACAATCATATTTCTTATTTCCATTTGTGAAAGTTGTAAATGTGAGGATTGGTCACAAAATTACTTTTTCATCACTGTCATAACTGTGAAGTCACTGTACAAGGTAGTCACTAAGCAAGAACTACCTGTATCAACTTCTGCCATCCATACAGCTTCAATCTATCAATGATTTCTATAGATCCTTTTTCATAAGAGAACAAGCAAGTAAGTTTTCAGTTTTAATCATATGCAATAATATGAAGTTTTGGCCAGGATGACATAAATGCAACCATAATCTAGTTTTACTCCAAGCATGTATGTACTATTCTGTACAAATAGGATTTTTTTCCCTAGAGATTATCCTGCAAATTATCATATTATTTCCTGTATATTAATTCCTGGACGAATATTTCAACTGTGTAATAAATCTGCATATCAAAGGCTAATTACTCATTATTTTTTACCATGCCATCAGTTATAACATATATTTTTATTATTTACATCCTGCCTTTATTTTTATATAACTCAAGGCAGTAAACATACTTAATATTGCTTCCTCCTCTATTTTCCCAACAACAATCCTGTGAGGAAAGTTGGGCTACCTATCTATGAAGAAATGGCATAAATGTAATGACAACATGCATAAGCTAAAGAGCGATCACAGATTTAAACTCCAAAACCAAGTCCTGTGATTTGTATTTATTATCATTGGCTTAATTGTTGGTTTCACTTCAACAAACTAGCACAATTATTCTCCTAGAGATAACCTAAAGCCAAGTCTAACATAGGATTATGAATGGAAATATTTCACACTTTCACCTAGGCTTCTATCAAATATGCTCATTAATTAGCATAGTAATGCTAACATGATGCTGCTGCAAAAATGGGCAGCTTGGTCAGAATCTTCTACTTGAAGATCTGCCAAATGATATGCACCTAACCCACCATAGTGGGAATGGACAAACTGACCTTTAGCTGGATTTATTTCTTCTCCTTCACTTGGATAGTTTAAAGTTATATGATGTATATATAATAAAGAGAAAAGTAGGGTTAGTTCAGAGCTATATGGACTGTGTCCTACTGATTCCAGTGGTATAAAGATGATTAAATGACATTTACTGGATTTCTCCCACCTACAATACATTTGAGCTTGTAATCAAATAAATGACATAAAACTTGATTACATAAATTGATTTGTTGTGGCATATACATATTTTTGCTCAATTCTTTCCTGTAAGTTAATAAAGTAAAAAAACAGTAATAAAAAGAATCCAAATGAAAAGAGACAAAAAAAAACAAAACCTTAAGATTTCCTTCAAATCTGTGACTCTGAGTTGGCAAAGTATATTTCTCCAGGGTTGGCATTTATTGTTTCAAACTGGAATGAGGTCCCTGTGTGTAATTTTATCTTGCACAAGATATTCTTTGGGATTCTCCAAGCCAAATCATATCATTGATGAATATGTATGACATTTTAAATTAATGTGCATTTACCATCCATTTTTAACTATGGTCTCTAAGATCTAAAGATCTAAAAGCATAACAAAACGATCGTATGTACAGTCTTTATACTTCCAGTTACTGTGTTCCATTCAATGAACTTCAGGTTTACATGGATACAACTAAGTAATTCAGTATAATCAGTTATTTTATATCAGGATTAATAGCATAACTAGATCTTTTAGATCATAGTGAGTTTAGGTCTAATAAAAAGACTGGAAAATTTAGCCAGAATCTCGAATCAAAGGGTGATCTAATGTTATTGCTGAGCTTTGGACTGCCAAAAACAGCAAAAGACCACCCCAAAGTCCAACATAATATAAAGACCCTCTTTCTATAATTCTTTGACATAAGCAGAAGACTTGAAGTGAAGTCTTCTCGTATTGCATGAAATTTCACATACTGATTCTGCTTACCCTCAAGGAAAACAGGAGAATCTCAAAGAAGATAATTCTCTAGAGCCCCATTCAAATATTTGGCTTAAAATTGAATGGCTTAAGGTAGGGAGAGAATAGATAGGAAATCTGAATGGGAAACATACCTGGGTTGGTTTGAACATGAATATTAAACAATACATATTTCAAAAATGTGTTCTAGGAGTACTTGGGTGTTCATGTGAGCAGAGGACCTCTATTAAACACTATTAACATCCTTTCCATGACAACTGATAATTTTTTGAAAAGTACAATATACAAGGTGCTTAATACAATGCTTAAATGAAAGGAATGCCCTCCAGAATAATTTTGTTTTCTATAATTTCCTTAAAAATAGAAGGGAAGGGCTCTGTTGAATCTCTCTAGGGGAGCCATTCCAGAATATCTGGTCCATGGAAAAATTGTTTTTTTAGAAACCGGCCCCTGGTAAAACAAAAGGTTGTGGGATGCTGCTGTAGAGGATGCACAATATTAATTGAATGAGTTCAGAAGTTTCAGGGGAAAAAAACTGTCAAGCCTTTCTCAGCAAAGTGAACTATAAAAAGCTAAATAGACATTCAGACATATAAGAGGCTCTGATGAGTAAATTTACCTCAGAAAAAGAATAAACACAGACTTGAAATATACAGTTAAACTGTGAAAATCTTCTGAAAAAGTTACTCCTCCTTTGTTTCAATTATACTCCAATATGAAATATATATATATATATATACATATACACACGTATATGCAAATATACACATTTGTACACTTTTTCATATTACATTGCTTAATGGAATGATGGAAAATGCAACAGAACATTGATAAGTAAAATAATATGGGTTTCAAATGCATTAAAACTGCAGGGTTAGAAAGCTGAAACATCCTACAATGCCTTTGTGAGATCAACAGGAAATGTCATCAGAATTATGTCACAGAACCTCCATAATTCCACGTGACAGTCCTACAGAGCTAGAGCAATGACTGAACAGGACTTGAGGGAAAAGGAGAGTTAAGAGGTGAAGCAAAGTAGCAGAAGGGTCACAGAATGCTATGAAAGAAATAGAAACTTGAAGAAACAAAAGCCTGGGGAAACTAGACCTAGCAAATTAAAAATCAATAGGAAGAAAGGGAACACAAGTCAAAGACTGCTAGATCAGAAAGGAAAACTGAATCAGGGTGCACATTTAAATTCAAATACGGTAAATGTTCTGGCCATATTTTAATAGTTACTTATACTTTTCAAATAAGCAGCTCAGTAAAATATCATAAAGCTGCTCCACTGCAGATACCATTCAATAATACCAAGTGTCTTTTTGACTAACATCAAGATCTATAATTCCTACTGTATGGAACAAAAAGCCTCAAGATAAACACTAGGTTATTTTATTCTTGCCTATGATAAAGACGAAATAGTATAAATGTTTAGGAGAAACATTAGGAAATTCCTCAGTGGTACAGGATCTATTAATACAGGTTTTATCAAGGGAATAAACATATGCTTGTATTACAAGATACACTTGGTATATATCCTCTGGGAATTATACAAGCAAAACTTTGTAAAATGTTAGATTTACTTCCCCACTTTTTTCATCATGGTAAAAAGTCATAGAAATGGCTCCATTTGGTACCGCAAACAACAGACAAAGGCTGTTTTGGTTCTGTGTTTCTAATTTCTGTTTTCTACAGCACTGCTAATAATAAACTGCCAGATGGCAAATGAAAGGAAGAGTGTGCTATGTGACCTTCACTTGCTAAAGCAGAATGAACTTAAGGGAATCCTGTCATTGAGTGACACAGAAAGATTAGAAGGTGCCAAAATAGTTGATACAGCCAGAGTCACCTCAGGTAGAGGAAAACTACCACATAGAGTGGAATCATACAAGGGGGGTGGGGGGAATGCAAAGTTACCCATAGAATTCTCTGATAAAATCAAACTTGAAATTAACCTCCAATTTTGTTTCAACAATTTTGTGAATAAAATAGTGACTTTTATACTGATGACAGCAGGGTGGATTTGATTTAAATCAGCTAAAACATAATTTTTTAAAGAACAACTGTTATCTCTGTCCTGCAGCGGCTCCTCCTCTGACCTGCTGTTGATTTACTGAAAAGTCCCAATATTGCAGAATATACAGCCTCCATATAACTAAGCTCCATTTCATGCTGAATAAACTAAATTATTAATGTATCTTAAATAGAAAACTATCTTTAGATAAGATTTTTACTCCAAAAGCATTTTATTAAAATAAATTTGATTTTAAAAAATCCAATATAAATCCCAAAAAAATCATTTTTTTTATTTTTTAAAAAATCATCGATTTTTATCCACCCTGGAAGACAGTATGTAATATTTATTCTTGCATCAAAGTATATGAACAAAGAAGACATTGATAATGGCAAAAATAGAACCGCATTTATATTATATGAAATTATATTTTGAGCATTCCATAATTTGTGATTGCTGAACTATCTTGTATCACAATCTCATAGTTCCTCTTCAATTTTCTTTTTTTTAAAAAAAAAATTAAATTGGAAATTTTGAAGTTCACATTTGAAGAACCATCTTTAAACTCTTCTATAGTCAGGTCTTATTTCAATTTAATAGCTTCCTATTTTTTTGAGAAAAAAATGTCTATTTTGCTTTTTTTATTCCCAATTATCTGTAGAGCTTTAAAAATAAAGTCTCCAAGCTTGTCTCTTTATGACTTTATCCCCACTTCAATGTAGCTTTATTGATAAGAATATGGTTTACCCAATGGTGAAATCTAAAATTTGTTACTACCGGTTCTGCGGGCGTGGCTTGGTGGTGGTGGGGGTAATGTGACTGAGTGGGCAATTTTTTTTTCTTTTAAAACCATTTCTTTGGTGAAGAGGTTGTAAAAAATGCTTTCAAAAGACAATCCCAGCTGAGTTGCCTGATCAACAGAGGCTTTTTTAAAAAGCCTCTGCCGATCAGGCATCTCAGCTTGGATCGTCAGAGGCATTTAAAAGAAAAAAAAGGTTTTTTTCTTTTAAAAGCCTTTGACGATCCCAGCTGAGCCACGCGATCATCAGAGGCTTTTTTTTTACTTTTAAAAGCATTTTTTTTGGCCAAAGAGGATGTAGAAAAAATGCTTTTAAAAGTAAAAAAAAAAACCTCTGATGATTGTGCGGCTCAGCTGGGCATGGGGAGGGGAGGCAGGGATTTTTGCTACCGGTTCTCCGAATGACCTGCCTCCATCGCTACTGGATTGGGCAATCCGGTCTGAACCGGGAGCACTTCACTCCTGGGTTTACCACTGCTTATTCTAGGACCGTTTTTTGTCTTGATGTATCCTATAGTCCTGGTAAGGTGGTTTCTTATCCTACCCAAGTAGTAACCAAGCCGAGTCCTGCTTAGCTTCCAAACTCTGACAGTGTCAGTGAGTCCTGCCTTTGGCTGAAACTTTTCAGCTTTAAATGAATAACTATCCAAACACTGAGAGTATGTTTCTATACCTGCAAAGTAAACTGCTGGCTATGAACTTTCATTCAAAACCTGAAGGACCTTTGGATAAAGGTAGCTGGTTAACTATTTCCACCAATTCACAGGAGTGACTTTGTTCAAAACATTAGTACCATTCAAATATTTTCCTTCCGGCCATTAAAAATAGTGGCAGACATAACTGAGGACTAATATTAGAAGGCCCATACCACTGCAACAGCATTTTGTTCAGGATTTAGATATGCTTGTTCAAATAGATGTTGATAATATTGTAATACTATGAGAAAGAGTTAGGGTTTGATACATTTCCTTCAGTTTAATTGTTCAGCTAGATATTTCTTCAGCCTCCTGAAATGCCTTATAAATTACACACACACACACACAAACTATTATGGGAATAGAATTTTTTCTACACTGCACCTTGAAGAAATATTAGTTCTGCTTTCTTCACAAAATTTGAAACAAAATGATTATTAAGAGTGTAATCTGAAACTTCAACTATGTTTTTTTAAAAAAAATATCCCTGAGAATTACTTAATTCTTTGGTTTAAAGTCCATTATGAGCAATTAAGAGTTTCTTTTTACTTTTTTTCCTAAATATTTTTTCCTCATTTTTGCCTATAACTAAGTATATAACACTTCTATTCATAGCTTGTGGCACTTTTAGTACTAGCTCTTTAAAATATATTGCAGGGTGGACATTTCTCAATGCCTCAATCATTTTTAATGATATAAAATCTATCTTCACCCACAATATTTCTTGTACTATTCAAGTTCTTTCTTGTACACTGAATTTAGCAATTTTCCATTAAAATGTCTGTGCTACCTGAATGAAAGCAAGCTATTTGTAAGAGCTCAATTGTATCAATGAACTGTTTATTGTTTACAGAGTGGAAAGGAAAATATATGACATTAATACACTGAGAAATATTTTCATGTTTTGTTATTAGCATATGGGGGTTCTTCATCTATAATTTTGTGATGGTCGAAATATTTTGCTTACTTGCTTGTTTTATCACCTGTCATACAGCACTACATACAGCACTATCACTGAAGTATCAAGTTGCTAAATAGTTAAAATCTCATGCTAAAATGGAATCTGAAAACAAAAATGAATATAATTATAATTATTCATTATATAATCATTCAATTTTTTTCATTCTACTAGGTGTGATTTTTTTTCCATTAATCAAAAATGGTGCAACATGTTTCTTTTTGGTATAGACTTTATTATATTTTACAATAATTGTTTTTCTTATTGGAAATTTTCACATATTAATATTTGATATAATGGTGACATGACTAAAAAGTTTTTAATATTTCCCTTTCTTTCTTTTTCTTTTCTTTCCTTTCTTTTTTTAATGCAACAATATACACACCACAATGTGGTGTGTATATTGTTGCATTAACATGATCTGTAATTTTAACCCAAGAAAGAAAACATAATTTCCAAATTTCAGTGGATGACTTTACACATCATACTAAGTAAAAAATAAATCACATTATGCCTTGCCACAATATATTAACCAGTTTTAACTAATTCCTGGGCTCTATTTGCTCCATAATAATAAACCAGTCTTAGTAAGCCTTTATTTTCAGAGTGAATCAGAAACTGAGTACAGAACTATCCAGAAACAAGAGCTGACAGAAATTCAACCATCCCTTCAAGTATTTTTTTTTTCAGAGTAGTGGAAATGGCAATGATATCATGACATCTCTAGTTAACACAGCAGTGATATGAACTATCCTGCCCCTGCCACAGTGACACTTGCTAAAGTCATAAAAAAGTTATTAGGTATCAATTCTGTTTATCTAACTGCAATGGGAATATTCAGTTTATACTCAGCCAAAATCTTACTAAAAGCCTGTCATCCATTTAAAGATAAGACTTTGATAAAGCATAAAACACATATACATATACAAACAGACATAAGCCTAAGAGAGTTGGGACATGCAAGTTCTTCATTAGTATCTGGTAAACCACCCCCTTCTGTCTTAACAATTTAAATGCTTAAACACATAAAAAGTAAAATGCCACTGATGTCACAATATCTCCTCAGACTCAAATTACCTCAACAAACAGGCAAAACAGGGTCCTACCAACATCTGAAGATAAGGAGCTAGAATGAGTCTGGAAGGTCAGGATTCAAGTTCATCCTCCATTATGAAAACTCAATGGAAACTCTGAGCTATATGCATCTCTCAGTCCAGTCTATCACACAAGAGTTGATCTACATATATTTAGAGGAATGCGTCCTGGTGATATACCGTACTTTTTGGAGTATAAGACACACTTTTCCCCCCTAAAAGAGGGTGGAAATGTTGGTGCATCTTATACACAGAATACAGCCATTTTTGGCCCCCAGAAGCCCCACCCCGCGCATCCCATTTTCGCAAAAACAGGACGTGCAGAGGCTTTGGAAGGCCTGCAGAGTGCTCCTGGAGACTGGGGAGAGCAAATACATTTTTTCTTGCTTACCTCTTTTAAATCTTGGTGTATATATACACCGGTGCATCTTATAGTCCAAAAAATACGGTACTTTCAGTTCATGGGAAAAAGTGAGTTTTAAAGTCAGCCAACCAACCAACAAATACTGACTAGCTAATTCATATTTAACTGGACTTAATACTAGTATCAACATTTTGAGACAATGTTAGAAATCCTTTTTTAGATTTGCCATAATATCCTAACATGAAGGCAGTTTATATAAAATTTATGAATGAATTCTGTATCCATAAACTTTAAAAACAAGCAGTGATTAAAAGTGATCAAGTAGGACCTAGTCCCACTTCAGCTTACTAAGTGAATTTGGACAAGTCGGTTTTTCTCAGCCAAATCTGTCTCACTTGGTGATTGTTGTGGGGGGAAATGAAAAAAGGACTGTTATGTATCTTGAGTTCCTATAGGAATGTAATAGCTTGCATTTCATAAATATTATTTAATAAATAATAAATAACAATGCCATAGAATTTGGAAGATGACATGAGAAAGCAAATAAGGAATCAAACATTAGATAAAATATTCTCCCTGTACCAAGCCAAGTTCAGGTAGGGTTAGGGTTAGTTAGTTATATATAATCAGAATTTAATAATGCCATAATTATAACTTAGAATATTATGTCACTAATATATACATTGCTCATTCCATTCATATTTTACACTTGATATTTCAGTAATTACATCCCCCAAAATACATGCTACTTTTTGCCCATTCATTAATAATACGGATCATTAACAATAATTCATTATCAAGCATAAAATAGGTTTATATTGAATTCTGATATCCTCAACTTAATCATAGCAAATGTATTGGGGGAAAAGTGATGGTGTATCCATAGTGATATTAGCAACAAATTGATTTGTGCTATTGTGATTATGTGAACTTAATTTTCTCATCTAATTAAATTTTTAAAAGATTAAATTTATAATTTGCACACATCCTTCACTTTCTCAACATCATCATTCAGTGAACATGCTTCGGAAAGATCTCTTTTTGTTATTAAAAGGAGTTTGATAATAACAAAGACTTTATGCAGGATCTTGTTCAAAGAAGTTCGTGAAACAGGACTTGAATACACAATAACATTTCCTTTTGAGTTTTAAACCCTTAGGCAAAATGCACCATCCAACCATTCATTCTTCCATCTTGGGAAACATTCCTTACTAGTTCAAAAGCCTGGGAAACCATATACCCCTGACACATGCCTGCACATCTTTTCCCTTGTAGAAACATGCAAGACACAAGTGGGACAAAAGAAATGTTTGTAACACTTATTTATGGATGTTTAAACAGCTAACATTATTAGAACAATCATATTAATTTATAACTGCAATATTTAATCTTTCACCCATTTATCACCCACAATATATTACAAGATAAAAGTACTAGCTTCTCTTTTTCAATCTATCTGGATATTAGGACTATGCATGCTTTGAAAACAATTGTGAAAAAATGCTTCAGACCTCATATAAACACAGCATCTCTACTCTGTCTACTATTATTAAAACAACCTTTTGTGAGCAAAAGAGTTGACCCATAAGAAATGAATGCATTCTTTAAAACAACATCATTTTTTCAGACTTATGTGGAAGTCTGAAAAAAAGTGAACTCTTTAACAAGCAATAGAGGTGCTATCATTGTCCAAAACTTCTTCCAAACCATTTTCCAAGTGTGATTAGACCAAATGATATACATGCAACTCTTCCCAAAAGCACAATGAACAGAAATGTTTATGTCTCTACACTGAAGTATTTGTTTAGTCAAAACTTTAGCGTAAATACCACAATTAAGTTTCTATCTGATCAAAAGTAATTTATTTGTAAGATTGGCAGCATAGCTTTTACCTCACTTTCTGTTGTCCTGTCAATCATTTTATCAGGTACAATAAATGATGCAAAAAACATTCACAATTTGGTATAAGCTCCTAGAACAAAATAGCAAGAATAAACATAAATGTAATAATTTCAACTCAACCTACTGATGGCAGCTAGCTCTATGAATAAAAAGTATCTCTATTCAAGTAGGGATAAGACACTGCCAATTTCCTTCCATTTGTAATCACAAAACATTTTTTAAAAGTTTAGTTTGGAGAATCCTAAATTTGTTCAGGAATGCACATAATACAAGTTAAGTCATGAAAACTCTCCACACTTAGTGCAAATGGACTGAGTTCCATTCAAGCAGCAAAATCCTGACTGAGTGGCTGACATTTAATTACTTGTCACTGTATGTTGTTTCTCAAATATTTCTGACAAGCATATTCCACCTTATACTTACGTGCTCAATTTGCTCTTCTCTTAAATTCAAATGTTATTGAACATGACAAACTAAATATATTTATAGTACTTAAAATGCAAGATATCCAATGTAAATGTTTTGTTGCAAATTCTGTTTTCCTGGAGGAAATCCAAACATTTGATTGTAATGCAGAACATATTCCATTCTATACATAATATATTATTCCATAATATAAATTAATGATAACATGAGAAGTTATTCCAAATTTTGTATACCCGTAAATTGCAAATTAGCTGTGTCTTTGGTCCTAAAATGACATCAACCTAATATAAAATGCAATCAACAGAGAAACTTTAACATGAAAACATACACTGTACATCAGGGGAATTAAAACCTAACCCATATTATCCTTTCTGTATTTTGGACCAAAGCTAAAGTTCTAGATGCATCAGAATGGAGGAACACAAAACAAATATTCTCTCTATCAACATGTTGCTTAAAATAAAATATTTTTTCTGCCTGGTTTATTAGAAGTAAAGGCAGAAAGCAAGCAAGCATAGTTCTCTTATCAAACTTCCTTATTCTTAGAAATTTAGTTTTAAATTTATCTGCAGAATGAGGGTGAATTGGAGTTGAAAAGATTATCATCATTTTCCAGTAGCTATTTAGATAATAATGTTCATCACAGAATTATATCTGTGATATTGAGTTACCCTGTGGTAGAATGGGTGCCCAATAAATTTTACAAACAAACAAATACCTGACTACTTAACTATAATAATAATTTGCTGAATAAAAAATTTGCTAAATATCTCTGCCAACAGGATTCTAATTTTAGCAGTCTTGTCTTGATCTTATTCTTAGTTGAATACCTAGACTCTATCTGAAATAGGGTTCAAGATTCATATCTACAAATATTCTAATAGCACTTCACAGATATATTCGTGTGTATATTATGGCAGGAAAAAAATGGGAGGAAGCTTACAACATATCATAAGTTCAGAAATAAATAATTTAATCAGAATCTAAAAGGTAAAAGTTTCCCCTGTCCTGTCACTTCCAATTATAGGGGATGGTGCTCATCTCCGTTTCTTAGCCAGCATTGTCTGAAAACATTTCTGTGGTTATATGGCCAGCATGACTATATGCCGAGACATATGGAATGCTGTTACCTTCCCCACCATAGTGGTACCTATTTATCTACTTGCATTTGCATGCTTTTGAACTGCTAGGTTAGCTGGAGCTGGACAAGAATGGCAGCTCAGCCCATCACACAGGGCTTTGGTCTCGAACTGCCAACCTTGTGGTTGACAAGCCCAGCATCTTAACTGCTAGGCCACTAAACTCCTAATCAGAATTTAATTTGTGAGTATTTCACTCTCAGCAAACACATATATACAAATGCACACAATTTGATCACTCACTTGCAGTATAATTTTTAAGTTTTATTAACAAAATAATCATAGCGATAATAACTGAGAATGAAAAACTGTCCTACGTATTACACAATTAATTTGGGTATACCACTTAACAATGGTTAAACGGACCACATCCACATGTTCCTCTAATAAATAATAAAAAATGAATTAAAATTCCTACAATGATATTCCTGTAATACCATGAAGACTGGTACAAACCAATCTCTCCTTACTATTCTGGTGGAAGTTCTTTAAAAGTTTATTTTATAAGTAAGAATATTAAAGTTATTACGTTTCATTCATCATTTTTGTATTCTAAAAACTTTTTCAACTGGATAGTCACTCCCAACTCACCTATGAAATCACACATTTGGCTGCTTTTTAAAAAAAAAAAAATATACTCCCAACATCTGACTTCTTATACACAACCACCTTGCATTCTGGATTAATGTGCTATTAACAGAAGAAAATGTTTGTAATAATTTTAGTTCTTTTATGTAGTAACAAATCATAATATTAATATCAATGTAAAGAAAAAGCAACAACAAAATCTGAAGTCCAGAAGATACGGGCAATTAAGATGAAAAAATTAAGTTGGAAAAAAAGCCACCAGTATTTAAAAATTAAAGGTACTCAGCTTACTGGTACTCCAAAATACTACCTCCTTTTTACAGATATAGATTAAGATTTAATTTAAAAAGAATTATTCCAGGGTCATTGTATACAAATATTAACTGAATATTAATACAAAAAAGATTTTGAAGCATATCTTACACATATATTTCAAGCATCACATCTGAAATTTCTGTATGGAACTTCCTTAATTTGCAGATAAAAAAAGTATGTATGTATGTATGTATGTATGTATGTATGTATGTATGTATGTATTTATCTGCAGATCTTCATATATGAGACGATACACCCATATATATTCATCAATACAAAATGATAACCAGAAAATTTCACAGCACTTTGTATCAATCCCAAGGAGAAGAGTTTGCTGCCTGAATAGGAAAAGTGTGCAATTCCAAGTAAAAAAAAAGACCTGATACCCAGATCACCTTTTGCTGTATTGCCATTATGTTACAGAGAAATATAAGACAGTAAACAACTTGATATTCCATATATGTTCTGCACCAACCGTTATAGTTCTCCAACTAGGCCAGGCTTAAACAAATAAAGAGGGTCAACTTCACACAAGATACTAAAAGTATTTGTTTGCTTCCGTAACTTAAATGCCACCCATTATCTGGATGTCCAAATGTAAATTAAAATGTGTTTTGCTTATCACTGTGAGAGTACTGTCTAGATTAGACAATCAATGCTGTAGTCACCTAACAGATAGTTACTCAGATCTGCTCCAAGTTGGACTGTGACCGGGCAGGTCTAATTGATGTTCCTGGGGACCCATATCGTGCTATTTTCTGGGATGTGTTGAATCCAATGACAAAGGAAGTGGAAAGGATACTCTGCACTGTAAATTTGGCCATCTATTTGTTGGATCCAGGTTCCTCCGGGCTTTTAAAGGCAGCCAGGGAGGTAAACCAATGATTATGCCCATGGTATGCTGTTGCCTTCTTTATAGAAGAAGCAGCTTTCAAAACTGCCAACCATGCTATTTTTCTGGACTGGCTCCAAAAATTGAGAATCAGGGCACCATTTTACAGTGATTCTCTTTTCTTTTTTAATAATTTACACATTACAGGACAAAATTGGCAAAGCACCTAAACACATTTTTTTTAAAAAAAAAACCCTTCACAAACATATGATTAACAAAATAATCTTTAAAAAAAATAGAGGAAGAATTAGAAGAAAAAAGAAGCTGTTATTATATTTATCAATTGTCATTGCTTTACTAATACTACTATAATATGATCAGTTAAAAATATTATTGTAAAAATCTCTGCCATAGTAATAGTTGTACGGAAGGGTTACTTATTAGAGACCTGCTTTGGGGTGCCAGAGAACCTTAACCCACTCTTCCTATTAACATCCACATGAAAGCATAGACATATGCCAGTTTGGGATCCATTATCATCACTGGGCTGATGATATTCAATTATATCTTTCAATCCAAGTCAGCCACTCGAAGTCATTAAATCCTGTCCCAGTGTTAAGAGACTATGGACATGGAAAAACTGTCTTCTGCAGAGTCCAATAAAGACTAAGTGGCCGAGGATATTAAGCCATCTATTTCTGAGGAGATTTCATCTTTAAACTTCCATGCTATTGGACTTTCCCTTTCAAGAGTAGTATACAATCTGGTTGTCTTCTTAGATTCACAGCTGAGATGGCAGCTGTGGTCTAGAAGCCCTTTGCATAGCTTCATCTGGTGAACTAGTTTTGCCCTCTCTTGGATTGGGAGACCTAAGAAGGAGAACCTTCACTCATGTTCTAATCACTTCATGGCTCCATTACTGTAAAATACTTTATATGGGGCTGCCTTTGAAAATTATTGAGAATCATCAACCGGTCCAGAATGCAGCTATGGACATGCCTCACAGTATGCATATGTGACAATCCTGCTCTGCATGCAGTACTCACAGATCACTTGCCCTTCAAATTGACATAACATGTTGCTTTATATTAATCAGATTGTCTTTATGGTATAGATAAGCATACTTTCCTAATAGACTGGTCCTAGTCAGCAGAGCAGGTTGACATAGATGGGTTAACTTCTCTTTTATAGCACTGGAAGTATAGACTTAGGTTTGTTTTGATTCATTAAACAAAATGTAATTAAATGTAAACCTGTTGTCAATATCTCTCTCCATTTAGTAAAGTGAGTATTCCATATGTTTGGAGGACAATTATACAAGTATGTGTAGAAATGCTACATGTTCATTTCCTGATTCCCGATCATTAAAGTATATGTGTACATACAGACATACATACACAAACACACACACAAACACACAGTAACAGGAATGAGGCTAAACATGCAGCTTTCTCTCATATACAAACAGAGGCACTAGAATGAAGAATGAAATGATTGCTGGATAATTTTCAACGATTAGGATTGTTAATTTGATTTTTAAAAAAACAAATGGATTGCTTTGCAACAATGTAGAAAGATCAGGTTTCCCCATCCTTTTCTTCAAATAATGCAAACATTTGCTACAAAAATGAAACTGTTTCTAGATAGATGCTGGAAACTAGAACACATTATTGGAGGAGTGGGGGAAGAGACCTGATTAGTAAAAGTTCAATATATCATTTTATTAGTGGTTTTCACTTGAATTGTACTCTACTACAACCATTATCCTACTACAATCACTATCTTAAAACACTGCACTAAAAATCATGTTGGTTTTGTAATTAAAACAATGCATACATGCAGACTACATCTCTAATACAACACTGAGTAAAACCATTAAAGAGTAAAAGGAATGAGAATATTCCCATAATGTTAGTTATAAGATATTCCTTTCTGCTAGCTGATTAGTGCAACTTCCATGACTAACTGGATATTGGCACACTGAATGAACAGCTAAAACAAGTAACTGCATATAGTTCTGCAGCATCAATGCTTATAATATCCGTAGCAGTTCTGTGACTTGGATAGGTTGCCTCTCATTAAGAACAAAAACAAAATGGGAGAAACAATTCCTGTTGTAGCACACTGGAACATAGAGAATGGTGCAGGCAAATAATTTAAACTATTTCTGAAAAGATGTTAAACTAACGAGAATTGCTGGATACAGCAATTTGGTTATTATTTCTCAGATATTGGAACATATGTGTCAAAGTTGTGTTGATATTATTTTTGTTTTAATTTTTTCTTTAAAAAATTATTCAATGCCATCTATTTTCTGCTCTTTGCTCTTCTCATGCTGAAATTTTAAAAATCCCTTGGTGCACATACAGTAAGAGGAACCATACTTTCTTCGTATTCCACATATGATAATATGTAGTTAATTACTTAGTTGAAAACAGTAATAAGATGCTTGATTTGTTTTTCACAATGAAAAGTGTTCTGTCACTGATGTTGTTTATTCAGAGGGTTTAGTATTCATCTGCAGGTCTTCCAAGTTCAACTGCAGGAAACCTATCCCAGGATTTTTTTTAAAGCCATTACTCTTGCCATCCCTCAACACTGTTTATACTTGGAACCAGCAAACAAGCGATTAAAACACGTCACAGAAGAATTGTGTTATGACATTTTAAGATCAAAAAGCATACTGCTGAATTTGCTTCCATCTGTGCCAGTATAAACATTTTTTATGGCTCACCAGTGATTATTATGGATCAAAGATAACGTGGGAGGGCAAAAGGAGTAACTTCCAATCAAGACAACTGTGATGGTAACAAAGCTTGGAACAGAATCATAGTTGTGATTTTGACAAAATATGCAGTAAAAGAAATATTTTTAAAAAGTGGTTGCTACAATCATGTTCCCTAAAACACATACTTCAAAAAAGGTCCAATATGGGGGGGGGAAGAGGACCTTGGTTTTCTGCTTTGCTCTGCAGAAAACAAACAAACCCCGCCTCTCTGTTTAATGCTTTTCTTGTAGTGCAACAGGTTTATAGAAATTCTACCTAGTTTATGACTTAGGAATTGCTGGTTCTGCAATCTTTCTTGGTGTAAGTTTCTTAACAGTGACAAGCACACACGCACACACACACACACACTACAGGTTAGCAGAACGTCATTTGTTTCATGTCCACAGTGCTTTTCAAACATTATCTAATTAATCCTCATAGCAATCCTTTGAGGTATTACTACATGTATGTAAGGAAACTTGCCCCAAAATTTTTCACTAGCACATTCAGAATTAAGACTGCAGAGGTTTCCATTCTCAGCTCCTAAATGTAAGGCCACACCTCTTTTTCATATGCAGCATACACGCTAGTGCAATCACACACACAGAGGACTTCTTTCTTTGCAGCTGCAATTGTCTGAAGGTTAAACAAGTAGGGCAGTAGAGCACTAACAGACACTTCTCAAAATTCCAGCCAGAAGTAGATTAAGAGATTTCATAGAGAAAACACCCACATTACAACTAGTGAAATAACAACAACAAAAACATCTAGCCTGGACATGTTACAGACTTTAAAAAAGACTATGCTTCAGGGTGCTCCATTATATGCTGCCTTATTTCCAAAGGAACTTTTAAATTATAAAACCAAGTTATGTAACAATCTACCCAGTGTCCCATTATCAGGACTTTTAACTGGCCAACCTTTTGCAGTTATTCTTTGGGCAACTGGCACCATAATCAAGATCAAATGTTTTTCAAAGGTTATTGCACAGCAAAATGTGAAGCAAGAGATGTTTTAGGCTGTTATGTGCTCATGAGCACACACACTTTTCTGTAATTAACAATCAGAGCCTAAAATCAAAAACAATTTCTCCCTCTACAAGTAACAACAGTTTTATAAGGCATTTTTTGAACTATGCTTGTAGCATAACAGTAAGCAGAGAACTGTCTTTTAACCCTTACCTTCTTTAACTAGAATGAACACACTTCCTCATCCTTCTTTTAAACCAAGTGACACATGCTGATTCATTACCAACCCATTAATTAGGGTGCTAACAAATAAAAAGGATAGTAGACAGCAAGCAGGGCAGACTAAAGGCAAAGTGGGTAACAATAGCCCATTATATAATCTGTGCTGACAGAATATGACCTAGCCATGGTCAGTCATTAGGTGTAACACAAATGATTCAACTCATCTTAGTTGATGATACAGAACATCATGCTTCCCATCCCAAAGCTAAGAACTAGTGATTAACTTATGATATGCTCACCTTGTCTCCGGTTTCTACTGGATGTCCTCCTGCTTGTGGAAGCTAATGCTGGCATATGCACTTAATTCATCACTCAAGTGGTTACTCCCACAAGGCTGCTTTGGAGATTTAGGTGGCTGATGCTGCTGGGATGGTTGCTTGACTCCTAGCAGACCAGTAGTCTCCTGAGGGTGGAGGTTGTGATGGTGATGTTGGCTGTGGTTAAAATCCTTCACTAAGTCCAGGTCAATGTAATTGAGCCCATTCTCAAAGCCTCCCCCAGTTCCACTAGCTACTTGCTCCCTCCGTGATGTTGTACCAAGACCCAAAGAAGCAACTCCCAGTGCCCCAGATGCAGGCTTAAGCCAGACGTTTTCAAAGGAGGCTGAACTGTGACGTTTTGGATCATCAGGACCTCCTCCTGGTCCATGGAGTAGAGCTGAGGTTCCAAGAGTACTACTAGGAGTGACAGAAGAAGCAAACGTCTCAGAACTATGGCGTCGCCGACCTCCTTGGGGGTCAGCACGGATCACTTTGGCACTCTGGGTGCTGCGATTGGGACCAAGACTGACATGTGTAAAGGCGCTTGTCGCACCTGGGCCCCCAATCATAGATGAGGAGCAGGAATGGGGTAAAATCTCAGCCAGTTTGCTTGGCTGAGCCTGAGAAGGTGGAAAAGGCAGCTGCATGGGTGGTGGGCTTTTCTCAGAATAACTCAGCAGGAGGGCCGGGGAGGAAGGTGATGGGGTGTGGGCACAAACTACATACGGTGCTCCACCACTCAGCTGCATGCTCATATAGTCCCGGTTGCCACTGTGGGTGGTCCCACTCCGGCTTGGCTGCATGGAGGCCAAGCTGTCTGGGCAAGAAGTTCCCCAATCCATATTCATATACTCCTCTGAACAGGAGCCAGTCTCTCCATAGGACAAAGGTGAAGGGAAGACTGGTTGCTTAAACTCAATGTTCACATACTCTCCGGGGCTCTTGGGCTCTGGGAGCTGTTCCCGAGTGCGAGGCAAGGTGCTGGCCTTTGGGCCATCCAGGGATAAACGAGTAGGTCTGGCCAGATGATTCTTGGTCCGCACAGCTGTGTCCACAGTACAAGCAGCAGGCTTCAATGGCTGTGTTTTAATGGGAAGAGAATACCCACCACCCTCTTGTCCCCCAGGGCAGCCAAGACTATCACTACTAGTAGAGGAAGAAGAATCCTCAGCAGCAGCATAAAGCAAGCGGCCAGAGCTGAAGGACATATGCATCTGGGCGTTTTCTTCTTTGCCTGTCTTGCGTTGGTTGTGCTTGAAGGAACGTGGCAAGGAGAAATAGGAATAGATGGGTTTATGTTGGGACTGGGCAGAACCATGCATCAGTGGTTCTTCTGGGCCTGGAGGTCCTGGGCTGGTAAAGTAACAGTCTGGAGGCGTGCTGGTAGCAGAACCACTGGCTGGAGACATATTAATATAATCACTGCCTCCACTTGGCAGCTTGCCCTCATTACTCTCGACTGAAAGTTTTGTATGATTATTAGTCCCATTTATCCATAGCTTGCTGTAGCCAGTAGGACCACTGTCTGGAGAACAACTGCCACTGGGAGACATCATCATGTAGCCATTTGAGTCCACCATGGCCTGCACATGGCGACCTCCTCTCCCAGGATTGATGATCTGTTGCGGAGCAGACACACTCTTGGGGCTCATGGGCATGTAATCCCCACCTTTGGGTGTACTACCTCCACTGGGCATAGGTGCCACTCCTGGTAACATCGGCATGTAGCCATCATCAGAGTTGGTCCGGTGGTGGTTTCCCTCCACCTGGTGCATCTCTAGACACTCCTCGGGGTAAGACTGGGTTGGCACAAAGGCAGAATGTCGATAAGAAGAAAACTTGTTGCCACTACAAGAATACGAGGGAAGCATCTCAGTATACTCTTCAATGGAGGTCACGGAGGACTGGGAAGGAGTCTTCTGATGGGAGATGGTAGGAGAGGTTCCAGCAGAATGTGTCCGCTTTCTGAAGCCTTTTTCCAAATCACCTACATCCTCATTTCCAAGCCGGAGGCAACATGGAACAGCAGGGTAGCGACTTTGCTGCTGCAGATGGCAGGTGCGGGGGGCAAAATGACCATTAGGAGTTGTGATACTGCAGCAGGATGAGGCAGCCTTCCCCCCCATACATATATAGTTGCTAAGCTCCTCATCTCCCCGGGCAGGAGGGGTGTGTCCCAGGGAATCAGGGGTAACACTACGAAATGAGCTGCGAAAGTCACAGGGGCTTGATTCATATTCGTCAGAGGAAATGAAACCTCCATCACTGGGGGAGCCAGAGACTGATGCACTGGACCGACGTGGGAAAAGACAGTCTGAAGTGGACCCATGGCCACTGGTACTGCTGGATGACAGGCTGACCGGACTTGTGGCTGAAGGGGAACAGCGTGAGGAAGGCATTGGGATGGAGCGACTGTGATTGAGAGGGGGGTGAAGCCTGGAACTGCCACGGTGTCTATGCGAATGGGTTCGGTTGGCACTGGGACTCATCGGACTTCCATCCACCGAAGCTGGTCTGGACATGGTACCTTCTCCATCGCTAGAGGCTCTGACACGGAAAGAGCTGGGTCTGCCTCCAATCCCTCCTCCCACGCCACTGCCAGCAGGAGAAGTGGCAGTTATGCTCTCAGTCCTGGACCTACGTGTAAGTCCCACCTGGCTGGGGGGCGGGTTGTTGACATGATGCCTGCTGCGGATAGGCACAGATATGGGATTGGAGCAATTGGAAGACGATTGGCTTTTGCTCCGAGGCCGAAATTCCTCACTCATTGCCCGCATAGCCTCCAAGATGGTCTCATGCATATTCTGTGCTACTACTGAGTCGTCTACCTGCATCCAGAACTCACCTGGTCCCGTGACAGCAGAGCGTCCCACCTCAATGAAAAAAAAATTCTCCGAATGGCCACACCGCCGGATGTTGAGCAGCTGCAACACAACAGCTGCTGCATCGGAATTTAGCTTGACAAAACTGATGGTCTTGTTGGTTAGGCACAGGCGGTAGATTCCAATCAGGTTCTTGGTTTGCCCCAGGCCCTTTGGTTTCAGGATCACTTGCCAGACCTCTTTGAACGCTGGGCCAGGAGCCGTATCGCCATAGCTATCCTCCCCTGCCTCTCCCATTCCCAAAGTCCCAGCTCCCACTGTGACATCTCTGTGGTGGTGATGGTGATGGTGCTGGTGGTGGTGGTGGTGATGGCTCTTGGCACGGTTGTGCAACTGCAGCAGTGCCTGGTACCAGCTTTCTTGCTCAAGCTCATTGTCAGCAGCAATGGCAAAGTGCTCGTCCTTGGTGTAGAGAGCCACCAGATGCTTATTTTTGGAATCTGCCCTCTTGTTTATGTTGAAGCAGCTCTCCAGAGGAATGGAGCGCTTGGGGGCCCCTGATTTGTGTCTCCATTTCTTTTCGTTCTCATAGTACTCCAGCCGGGCGGGTCCCAACTCACTGGCTGCTCTCAGCACGAAGAAGCGCTTATGCATGCTCTTGGGTTTGCGCAAGTAGCCCACCTTCCTGACATCGGAGAAGAAGCCCTCATTATTATCTGTAGGGCTAGCCATGCTGGGGAGGAAAAAAAGGTAGAGCAGTTCCTGCTGCAAAGAGCAGCTTCGGAAAGAAACAACAAAACAGAAATCCACGCAGCAGCAACAGCAGCAAATCCCCTCCTTCACTCCAAAATAAAAATAAAAACGACGCAGAAAGATAGTTCTGGAAATCCTTTCCAAAAACAGAGGGGCGGAGGAAAGAGTGGCAGGGAGAGAACAGCTGTTCAGTGGCCAGAGCCTCCTCCCAGCTCCAGGAGCAGGGCTTGGGTGGCAGTTTTTATTCCCAAATCACCCTCCGCAGGAGAAATGCAGCTTTCAAAAGTCTAGTTTCGATATAGCCCCAGGAGAAACCGGTCCGAGAAGCCGCCGACCAGCAGAGAAAAGCGGGCATCGTTTCATCCATGCGGGGTGGGAATTCCTCCAGCGCCAGAAGCAGGATGGGGTTCCCCCGTCTTTTCTCCCCAATAGCCCTTTCCTTTTTCTCAAGTTATCCCTCCGAGAGATTTCCAGGAGCCGATTAAAATATACTCACCAGCAGGAGAGACACGGGGCAGGGCAGAGAAGAAGAGAGCTTGTTTTGCAAGGGGGGGGGGAGAAACGTGGGACGCCTGAGGGACACCAGCAATCCCTTTGAAATAACAACAGCGATAATGGTAATATAATACTGGCAGTAAGAAGAAGCCAGCTAGTCAACGCCACCACGTAAGCCACCGGGTTTTCTTCCTCGCCCAAAACGCCAAATAAAAATATCCTTCGCGGGAACCACGGCGGCGGGGTGGAGAACTCCAACAAGCAAACAAACACATCAATATCCCAAATCAGCGTCGCGATTGCAGGCGCTTCTCCTTGTCCAGCCCGCGCGGGAGAAGAGAGCGAGCGACCTCATTCAGTCCCGTCTGGTTAGGCAGAAAAAGTGTCATTTCCACGCCAAACACACGCAGGCGGCTGCAGCGGGGTCGAGCGCAAAGGAGACGGAGCGGAGAAGCTGCCCGAGGAGCGAAAGGAGGCGGAGGCACATTTTCGCGGCGGCGAGGGCGACTTCCACCTCCTCCTCCTTTTCTTCATTCCAGTCGGAGAAGTCTCGGAAGGCAATAGCGGCGGCGGCAGCGAAGTCCCTCCGTCCTGCACCGCCTTCCCCTCCCCGTGCGCTCCACAACGGAGGAGGCAAAAAAAATAAAATAAAATATAAAAATAAAATAAGCGCTGCCAGGCACCGCCGGCTCGCTGGACTCGGGACTTGGCGCTTGCGCTCCTTTGACTGTGGACGGCGAGGTGCTCCTGCCGCAGGACTCGCAGCTCCGCGGACTTTTATTGAAAAGCCCCCGAAACCAAAACAATCGGCTGCGGCTGCGTTTATGAGGCCAGCCCCCTCCAGCCGCCGACACTCCGTCTCACTCCGAGGAGAAAAACACGTGACGGCGCCAATGCGTGGACCATCCCCATCTCCAGCCTCGGCGGCGGCGGCGGCGGCAATAGAAGCGCGAGGAAAGGGCTCCCGGCAGCCTAGCTTAGTAGTGCGGCATTCCAATCCGCCCTCGCCTGCCGCGGCTTTCATTCAGCACCGCAGCGAAGGCGCTTACCTTTGGGCGTCGATCCGTTCGCAGCCCCGAGGGGGTCGTTCTCCGATTGGAGTACCTACCTGTCCTTCAAACCATCTAAAGCTGTGGGAAACCGTAGGGGAAGCACCCATGCTTGGTTGAGAAGCACGGAGTGTAGTATTTTTTTTTTTTTAGCGGAGAGGGGAAAAGAGGGAGGGAAGGAGGAGACGCCATTCAGTCGTATTATTTACAAACGAATGGGTTGCGAATTGCTCGACCGCTCTCTGCCGAGCAGTCGCTGTGATTTAAGCAGAAACAGGCCTCTGCGTTGCTATTTCTTCCGTTCTTGCCTCAGCCTCTTTTACCTCTTTGCATTATTAATAAATCTTACAAATCTCTTGCATGCATTGTTTTAAGACGCTCTTCTTGAGGAGGAACAGAATGGTGCACAAAGGGCTTGGGCAAACTTACCATGCCAAAATAAAATACAGCAATATAAGTACCCTTTAAAGACAAGTTGGGCAAGCAATGAGGAAACGACAAGACAAATCCATAATCCACAACCGTCCGATTATTTTATTAGGATCGATTACATGCTACAGGAGAAGAACAAGCTTTCAAGTTAAAGAATACCTTTTAACAACAGAAGTAATGCAATTTCATACCGAGTAAAACAAAAGATTATCCAGCTGACGTTTACAATAGATAGCAATCTATTTTAAAGGTCTGCTGGGTATTTAAACAAACCACTACCAACATCTGTAAGTTAAAGCATTTTTAAGAAGCCTTCATCAATTTTAATTTTTACTACTTATTTATTTCCAACCCTAGGAAAGACAGACTTCATAATGTATTGAAGTCTGTAAGTCTTCCCTGGCTGGAAATAAATTTCACAGGTCTCACTTCTAAATACATGCATTTAGGATTAAGCTGGTTCTTTCAAGAGACAGGACCAGAAAAGATGTCCCAGCAAGGTGAACAGAAAGGGAATCGTGGATCATGATTATTAAAATACTAATTTCAAGAGAAAAAAAAAAGCAAATATCTTCATTTTGGGATCATTCTAAAAGTGAACCAAAACAGGCTATTTCATTTCATTTCATTTGTAGCAAATGACACATGAATTAATGAAGTGCTTTGTTTTCTATAGACTTGCTTATTTCTAAATAAATAAATAATAAACTTATTTATTAATAAACTTATTAAAAAGTTATTTCCAGATGCAGTTTTTAATCAACCTGTAAAAAAAATTAGATGTCCAGATGATAACTTTCCATTTGCAGGGTTTTTTTTTAACATTTCCCCTCTTTTCCCACATTTTTTTCTTTCCAGAAACATTCAGTTACAGGAATAACAATGTTTCACAATGTCTTTTCATTGGTACTGCTGGAACCAACTATTTGGAAGCACCTTAAATACAATGTATTCCTGTTGTTCAGTTATGTCTGACTTTGTGACCTGATGTATAACATTTTGCAAGAATTGTGTCACTAACTGTTTCATTGAGTTCTTGTTGCAGGTTAATGCCACTGCTCTTAGTGAGACTATTTAGTACTATCTAGATATCTCACACTATTGAGTACTGACATTTTTAATACTGGTTAAAATGGATCAAATAAACACAGGGGACAGGTCTGTTAACACATTATTTTTAGATAGGTGAAATTTCAGTCTTCAGGAGCAGATTGCAACCCAGCTCTCTACAAACTAGAGTTCTCTCTGAAATGAAGCTACGTTTTGGTAAGACCCAACCACTAGGCTGTCTATGAGCTCTAGGACCTGTGGTCTGAGGAGGAACCAGGTTCAAGAAAGCTATGGATACTGAGACCTGCTGCCAGGAACACTAGCACAGCAATTGATTTTTGCCCCAGACTTTACCATGTTCTTCTGCAGATATGCTTGAACAGAACACTTAGTTTTAATCATCAGAAATAAAATCAACTATGATAACAACTACAACTTTGGGGATATCTCCCATAGAACAGTTGTTGTAACTGTTGATTTGTTGAAATCAGATAATATTTCAGTAGATTATTCAGTAGGTTATTCAGCTAATTTAAATAGTAAGTAAGCTTAGGTGTGCAGTTTCTCCAATTTCACTCTTGACTTTCACTTTCACTTCTAATATCAGAAGAAGAAAAATAATAAAGTGAAAGGCCAATTTCTTTCTTTCATTGCTACATATACTCACAAAGGTGTTTTGTAACAAACAGCCTTTACTAATACTTTTTTTTTTCAGATCAGTATATCCTTCAGGAAAATGATACAGGCATTAAATCTTTTCTTCATTAGATATTTTCCCATGTGGCAAAAATACAATTCTTAATTCTGAGTGGTGAATGCAGTAGTTGATCTGATGGCTAGAAAAGTGGGCTGAGGACCAATTAGCAGAGTTTGTTATATCTGCAAGAATTAACATGCAATTCACTTCTTTGTGAAAGGTTTGAAACAAGAACATGTAATATTTATATGTAGTCCATTACTGTCAATTTCATCATTAGTATTTACATGCCATAGTTTGTTGTAATATCTTTAAAGCTAAGTTATTTCATGTTTCATTGAATGGTGTGATTACCATAAGATTAGCACTAATAACAATAATTAATATTGTTGAAAAAAATTAACCTGGGATGAAAAATGTTAGGAATTAATCCAGAAGCAAAAAATTCAGTCATATATTTTTAAAATAATGAGTCTATGATATCAGAGAGGAGGATAGCATGAAAAGTTGTTTTCCTTGAGAAACTTGTAATAACACCTATATTTTCCTTCAATGAAATTACATTATGAAAACATCATTTTTCATGTATTTTAAAAAAATAATAGGCTGAATTAAGAAGTACCAAAAGATTATTATATTTTAATAATAACTTAAAATATTAAAAAAGCATTTGCTTTCTGTATATGTATTCCAAAATGTTGTACATTCCCCTTTAGATGTGAAAGATATAATATAAATTAAATTTAAGATCATAGTAAATAATACAGATAAACTATCAAAAACCATAGCACATGTTCTCAAATAGCTTCTCTCAGTAGTTTTTGATGAATGAAATCAGTTCACTGACATGCTTAATACTGAGCTCTAATTACCACTTGATAGACTCACTTCTTTGGTTATTTTGGAGAAAGTTCCATTTATGTCTACAGGAATAAATATTGTGCATTCAGTAATACAAAAGACATAGAGTTCAAGTTAACCCAATCTAACATATTCTATTACCTTTAAAGAAATTTAGCATCAAGAATGCAATCTTTTAAATTGTATTCCATCTTTCTCTCAAAGGCTCAGGATGGTGCTCACGGTTCTTCCTACTCCAGCTTGATCCCTATAATAATAGGTCTCTGAAATTCTATCATTATAGGGACAATGGCTGATCTGAAGTTAATCAAAGCTAGGACTACAGACTTGCATATTTATATTATAATACTGTACAAATAGCTTCTTTCTAAATTCTAAATTAACCTAACTTCAGAAAGTGGGAATCTGCACTTATACCGCCTTCTGCTTGGGTAAAAATAGTAAAAAAGTCAGCAATAATGTCTGAATTAAGCATTTGATTAGTGATGGCATATTGATATGAGTGTTTGTGTGTTAGTGGTGGGACTCAAAAAATTTTACTACCGGTTCTGTGGGCATGGCTTGGTGGACATGGCTTGGTGGGCATGGCAGGGGAAGGATACTGTAAAATCTCCATTCCCACCCCACTCCAGGGAAAGGATACTGTAAAATCTCCATTCCCTCCCCACTCCAGGGGATGGTTACTGCAAAATCCCCATTTCCTCCTGATCAGCTGGGACTCAGGAGGCAGAGAATAGATGGGGGTGAGGTCAGTCAGAGGTGGTATTTACCAGTTCTCTGAACTACTCAAAATTTCCGCTACCAGTTCTCCAGAACTGGTCAGAACCTGCTGAACACCACCTCTGGTGTATGTGTGAACACAACTCTGTGTTATTGGAAGAAATGTCCATCTGGGTTCAGTTCCAAGTGGGGAGAAAAACACTGGAAACATGGAGACTGCTTGGAAAGATGTTTAATGGTGGACAGGACCGCATGAGTTTTTTGGATCCTGTGCAAAATGAGCACAATGAAGATTATGTATGTATGTATGTATGTATGTATGTATGTATGTATGTATGTATGTGTATTTATATCTCTTGGGCCCTACCTTAGAGCTTCCTGTTCCTATGTAAGGGCAGATAACCTGATTGGTGATCAGACTCCCATGGGGCCATGCAGGGATAACTTTGTAGGTTGTCTTGAGTCCCAGGTTTGATTGAATCTTGCTGGGTGATGATGTAATGAAGAGGGTTTGGGGCAATTCCTATTATGGTTGAGGGCTAATCCTACCTTTGTTGGATCTTGGGTTGAGGGTATTTGCTTATGAATAGACCTAGCCATATCTTTATCTTTTAAGTGCTGACATCTGCTGTGGGCTATTGAGGAGGGTGGGGTCTATTAAGAGTGAGTCTGCTTCCTGCCTAAAAAAAAAGCATGTTTCTCCATTTCTCATCCAGGGAGGTATACTATTCTACCTTTTTAATAGTTCCTAGAATATTTCATTCTTCTAGGAGAGGGGTGGGTACTAACTTCTACAGTGTGTATGTGTGTGCGTGCGTGCTTGTGTGTATATATGATTAGACATTCTGTAACACAAAACAGAACTGAAATTCTTTCATGTTTGTCTATAAAGGATTCAAAATGAATCACAGTAGAGAAGAAAAAATATTTTTGCCAATTCTTTTTACAGCATTGTTTACAGCCATTGGTTTAAATAACTCTTTTATGAAATAATCTCAGGTAATCAAGGACAATGTAATAGTGTAATGACACTCCTGAGAACAAATGTAACTGAGTTATAGAGAGGGTAATATTTCCAAGTCAGGTATGGGGGCTTTCTGATAAAGAACACCATATTACAAACAGATCTCACCTCCCCACTCCAAGGAATTTGTTTGCTAAATGCCTGCAAAGCACTTAAACTGTGACTTTAAAAATTGGAAGTTTTCCCCTCTACTGTAAGCTTTTTGTATTGTGTATATACTGACATCCCCCCTTCTTCATAAGAAATAAAGTCACATTAATATGTTTTAAAATAAAAATAAACTACATTATTTTAAATGTGGAACATAATTCTTTGGTACACATGGACAGCAAGAATCCAAAAATGGGGAATATACTGCTCAATTCTGCCATCTGTAGGCCATTTGTTTGAGGTTTCTGAATGCAGTATTTGTACTGCAAAGGTACTTAATCACAGGCACTCAAAATGTTTGTTCACCTACTTTGTACAATGGGATAAATTATTCAGTGTGATCCCTTTGAATTAATGAAATAAAGAAGATAGATTTTGGTCATTTTACTTCTATCTACTGTCATTTTCTGATCAATAGCTATCAGACAAAGTCACTCTTTTATCATCTGTGTACAAGACGATGGACCGGATGTGGCTGTGTTTTGGTAACTATGAATAAAAATTGAAGGAACACACACACAAACACACCAGTGGTGAGTTGCTAC
This sequence comes from Pantherophis guttatus, assembly GCF_059756535.1. NCBI lineage: Eukaryota > Metazoa > Chordata > Lepidosauria > Squamata > Colubridae > Pantherophis > Pantherophis guttatus. The sequence continues at coordinate 32,566,274 of NC_142068.1, read as the reverse complement.
TGGTTCGCACTGGATCGGGCGAACAGGTAGTGGCGACGGTGGGAGGTTCCGCCCACCCGCCCGGACGCTTCTGCACATGCAGCAATTAACAAATTTCTCACTTAACAACATAAATTTTGGACTCATCATAAATTGACAAATACCTGTATTTGTATCATTGCATCCACTGGAAATTTATCTATCCATAATGTCCATCCTACTACAAAGTGTTTCCATCTTTCTATTGAAAGATATGGCTGTATTATTAAAAATGCAGTAAATATAATTGCAAGGTGACAACCATATTCATAATCCTAAAATCTACTAGCAGTTATCTTTATATTTTTTCAGATAATAAATTAATGAAAAATAAATACCATTAATATGTTACTGTTGCTGATCCATGTTGTATATTCTGAAATTATCTATCTAGAAAGAATTTGAATTGCAATAATAAATGATCACCAGCAGTCAGGACAAGTGAACAGATATACTTAGAAACACACAAACAAACAAATATAATAGTATCCAAAAATGAAGAAACATAAACGTTTAGAAGACGGCAACTCTAAAGTTGTGTCGTATCTATTTTTATTTTCAATTACAGAAAAATTTGGTAAGTCAAGATAATGGAAGGAACTCTTTAGGACTAGGAAAGGAATTATAATTAGAGGTGAAAAATGCATTTTTTTAAAAAAAGAAGATAATTTTAAAAAGCAGATCATACATTTTTCTAATCTTTTTAATGATAAGCATATTTTAATAGGCCCCAGGGTGTAACTTATTTACTCATTAATAGCTTAAGCATATCTATTAATAAATATGCAAGAACAGTTGAAGAAATGAATGGGAAATTGGATTACTGAACACAATCAGCCTATTATTTTGAAGAGATAAAAATCCTAGTAATGTCTTTCCAACAAAATGTCTATTTTTCACTTTCATTTGATTTGTACAATAGTGAATATTATTGAATGCAAGATGGATTAGGATCTCATATGCAATTTCCATCTCATGGCCTAACTTTAAAGGCCTCATTTCAGGGTCTGTTTAGAATTCTGATCTCTTCTTGGCAGCTTGTTTCTTGGAAGAGAGATATTGGTATAGAAGAGGTGCCTCCCTAAGGTGCTTTACAATTTTTTGCTGTAATTACCACCAGCAGTGTGGTTTTCTCTGTCCTGAGATTATCCTGAGAAAATGCAAGTGTTGACAAGGGGAAAATATGTGTCTGCCCCATCATAATTCAATAGTAGTGAACACTGTGGTTTAGACATGTGTACTAGGCATAGTTCTTATGAACTGCCCACTATTATGTTCCTACAAAAATTCACCTTTTATTTATGTTTGTTTGCTGGTGTGGTAACATAACCAGATGGCAAAGAATATTAGTTCATCTGAATAATATCTCCTTCATGACAAAATATGAAGCTAGGACAGTTACTGACAATTCTCAATTTCTCATTGGATACCACATTGGCAAACCCTTAATATAGCAAGCTAAACAGAAAAACACCAGACTCATAAGTCCAAGGTTTTTCATTATGGCATAAGAAAATATATGGCAACATAAAATCCATAATTTGGAATGATATTTTGTTTTGTTTCCCTGAATTTGAGAATTTAACCTTAATCTAGAAATGGTTTGCGTATATGACAAATACAATTAATTTCTTGGCTAAGGCAAGGAATCAGTTGCTTCATTTTTGCAGAATTTTTCCTGGCAACACATATTAAACCATCCAGTGAATGTCCTTGCCCACACGTTGACAGAGTGTCAATGTATAATCATCTTACAGATTTTTTTAAAATTCTAACATAAGTAATTGTTCAAAGTAACTTTGCTTGTGCTTCCTTTCATAGAGCACCTCAGCCAAGACCCTGGCTTTGCATGCAGGGCAGCTTAAGTTTAGTTGCTGGCATCTACATTAAAGGACTAGATGGTAGATGATGGAGTACAAGGTCTGAGAAGCTGGGAGCCAATGGCAATAATGCTATAGTCTTAGTATAAGTCAGCCAAGTCTTCTAATATTAAATGCGGGTGCATTAATAGGGTGGAGGAGTGCATGCTTTCCAGTTTAATCATTGACATATCTACTTAAACAAAATATTGTTCATGATATTAACAAAGAACAATTCTCTTAAAGAGCCTCTGCCAATCTAAGCAGACAATACTGTGCTTCCTGGATGAATAGTATGATATGGTATAAGGAAGGTTTGTATGTCCATAAATTATGCTTAGTGATTAATAAAATGGGTTTAAAGGAAACAGATGGCAGGAACTCTCAAGTATCATTCATTGAGAGGAATATTGTATGCCCATTTTCATAATTCAAAAACTGTCTTCTCTCTTCAGCTTGGCTTGTCATGGGGATTAGGGCAAGAAGCACACAAATTTCTAATTGCAGATTGCCATATGAATTCTGCTACAAAAAGATTCATTGGTTTAATTTATGAGCAAGTGTTCATGTCATGCATGGCTAATGTCATTATGAAGTCATAATCTATAGTTCACTGTATGATAGGTTTAAATGCAATGGATTCTATTAGTTCCTTGTTTATTTTCATCTATGGATGAAACCAAGGAAAATTAGCATCAACATACCATTCCAAAACGTATAGCAAAAATAACTACAGTATATGCAGAAGCACATACACATTTACATATAGTGTATGAATTTTGGCAGTTAAGGAGATGGATAAATCTAGCCAGCTCTAACAAATTCACAGTTGAATGAAACCTAGAATCAAATTAACTGTTGAACTGAAATGTAGATTATATATCACTGTGATTACTAACACTGGATAGAATATGGGTCCCCAGTATGGTGCCTGGAATGACAATGTGTCTGCTGATTAATTCTTTGGCATTTACCAAGTCCCCATCCAACCTAGTTTTATTGTTTTAATAGTTTTTAATTAAACAAACTGGGAGGCCAGCATGATGCAAAACAAGGTACTGCCTTCAAATCTAACCTAACTTCCCAGCAATGCTCTACCACCTGATTTCAAGTCCCAAAGACAAAGGGTGTTTGACAGGTCTTTCCCAGGCCTTGGTCTACACTAAGTTAGGAAAAAGAATCGCCTGTTTCTGCCTTTTATATCTTTTCATTTCATACAATATTTACATTCCACTTTCCAACTTTAGCCTGGTGTAAAACATTAGTGCCTATGTACTAAAGCAACTATGTAAAATATAAACAAAAGAAGTAAGAAGCTTATGCAGCTTCACTAAAGGGATCTGTTCAATTTCTAATAACATACAATTCCCCAATCTGGCTGAAATAGTTTTAGAATATTAATATGGCCTGAGGAATAAGGAATAAGGATGTTTATATATTTAATTGGAATTTTAAACAATCTTGATTTGAGATTGAATTTAAAAAATTGAAAAATTGGGCTTTTGACATTTACAGTAAATGCATGCTCAGTTAAAAAAGAATCTTGTTCCTCAGCAGCATATACAGCTGAAAAGTACAGTACAAAATACTTATCGGTACCTAGAAGTGCATAAATGTGAAGTAGCTGTTCATTCAGCACTCCTTGACTCATCTAACAGATAATGTAATCGTTTATGGAGATTCTCAGTTATTCAGGTCATGGTTGTCCCAAAGGTGCTTTTTCAAGAGGCAACTGGATTTTCTGTTTTTTCTTTGAAGACATTTCACTTCTCATCCAAAAAGCTTCTTCGACTCTGACTGGATGGTGGGGAATAGAATACTCCTTGCAGACAGCTGGTCATTTGCATTCTTTTAGAGAGACCTTGTGGATAAACTCTGGAAATTTATCTGTCCTCAGGGTCACCTGAGTAGGGTGTGGAGCCTTCTTGGAACTGTTGAAAGGACTGTGTTGTAGACTGGAGGTAGATGATGTGGTATCCGTCCAGGTGGCCTCCAGGTGCTATCCCTCCAGGAGGCCTCCAGGTGGCCTCAATGACTGTCTAAAAGAATGCAAATGACCAGCTGTCTGCACGGAGTATAAATCCTTCCATTCTCTACCATCCATCCAGAGATGAAGGAGCTTTTTGGATGAGAAGTGAAACATCTTCAAAGAAAAACCAGAAATTCCAGTTGCCTTTTGAAAAAGCACCTTTGGGACAACCATGTCACTATTGAACTTTTTATCATTTTATTTCATCAGTGTTGGTTTATATCTCTGTCTGTGCATTTGTATCTGGGCATCTTATTATTAGACAGCACTGATCATATAAATTCATATGTACATAAGTACAACTTTTGCCTGCATGCCAGATTATCAGGGGAAACCAAAGTATAACAATATTTGAATTAGTTCACTTTCTGTTAATCCTTCTTTTTCTGAAGATTCCATGTCTTATTACATTGGAAAAAAGCAGCAGGAAACCCCTGTAATAATTCTCTCATATTTATTATAGTAGCATTGCTCTGCAGCCATCTGTCAGCTCTTAGAGATGTATAATAACTTCTTCCCTGCTGTCCCATAAATGTTTGTCTTCACCATAGACCTGCCTATGCCACATTCTTAGGAAGGCAACCGGCGTTCTAGGAGCCCTGCTGGTGCAGTGGTTAAAGTGCAGTATTGCAGGCAAACTCTGCCCGCAGCCTGGAGTTCGATCCTGACAGGTCTCAAGGTTGACCAAGCTTTCCATCATTCCAAGGTAAATTGGTAAAATGAGGATCTACTGTAGATTGTTAGGGGGAATATGCAAATAATTCTTTACTGTAAAGTGCTATGGGGCAGTATATAAGCCTTAATGCTATTGCTAAATGTTATTCTCCAGCTGCTGGGTCTGTAGAAAAAGTGACTTTCAATTATGGTGGCTATCCACAGTTGAAGAGCTAAATCTTAATGGACTTTGAGCGGCCTTCCTGGGTTCTCCACACTGGTGTGAAATCTTTGCTGGCTTTTACAGTCTGGGAATGAAACAGCTTCCTGTCTTGAACTTCTTCAACCTCAGTACCAGATGGCTCTTTCAATTTACTCCTAGACATAAATTAAATACATTTCCAGCAAAGGAGAAGGAGCCATTTAATGAGCACTTAGAAATTAAGCCCTGATCGACATTGGAAGCATGACCATGTACTTTTTGAAATTCAGCTTTATTTGAAGTATGCTAAGTGTAAAAAGAGAAACCTATATGTGGGTCAAGAAGCAACAGTGAGAACTGGATGAAGAACCACTGATTGGTTCAAAATTGGGAAAGGAGTCCGACAAGGCTGTATACTGTCGCCCTGCCTATTTAACTTATATGCAGAGCACATCATGAGAAAGACAGGACTAGATGAATCAAAAGTTAGAATTAAGATTGACAGGAGAAATATCAACAATCTCAGATATGCAGATGATACCACTCTAATGGCAGAAAGTGAAGAGGAACTAAAAAGCCTCTTGATGTGAGTGAAGAAGGAGAGTGCAAAAGTTGGCTTGAAACTCAACATTAAGAAAACTAAGATCATGGCATCCGGCCCTCTCAATTCCTGGCAAATAGATGAGGAAGAAATGGAGGTAGTGACAGATTTTATTTTCCTGGGCTCCAAGATCACTGCAGATGGGGACTGCAGCCAAGAAATTAAAAAGCGCTTACTCCTGAGGAGGAAAGCTATGGGAAATCTAGACAGCATACTAAAAAGCAGAGACATCACCCTGCCAACCAAAGTGTGTATAGTCAAGGCTATGGTTTTCCCAGTTGCAATGTATGGCTGTGAAAGTTGGACCATAAGAAAGGCTGAGCACCAAAAAATTGAGGTCTTTGAACTATGGTGCTGGAGAAGACTCCTGCAAGTCCCTTGGACTGCAAGGCGATCAAACCGGTCAGTCTTAGAGGAGATCAACCCTGACTGCTCTTTAGAAGGCCAGGTCCTGAAGATGAAACTCAAATACATTGGCCACCTAATGAGAAGGAAGGACTCACTGGAGAAGAGCCTAATGCTGGGAAAGATTGAGGACAAAAGAAGAAAGGGAGGATAGAGAATGAGGTGGCTGGATGGAGTCACTGAAGCAGTAGGCATGAGCTTAAATGGACTCCAGAGGATGGTAGAGGACAGGAAGGCCTGGAGGAATGTTGTCCATGGGGTTGCGATGGGTCAGACATGACTTCACAACTAACAACGAGAAGTGTAAAAAAGTACATTTTTAAGACTTTTTAAAAAATCTTTTATTAAATCACTGCTAAGGAGTAATTATTTTCAGTGTAATTCGGGAATTAAATGGAGGAGTAAAAGGAGAGAGCAGAACCTTTAAAAAAAACCCTCTTTCACTCCCATTGAAGCTCATTTAGTCTACAAAATGATTCAAAATCTGAAGGTAAGCATTCAAAGAATAGAAAGCATTTTTTTTTTTTTTTACAATTTAGTGCCCTCTATTTGTGAATGTGTTTTGGAGTAAAGAAGTTGGTGTGGGTCTCCTACATGTGAAGTGTGTGAATGCTGTAGGCTCAGCATGTGTGTAAGAGTGTAGATTCCAAAGAGAATGCTTGTGTTTCTGGCCTCAAAGTCTCCATTTGTCATAGATGGGAGTTCTTTTGGAAGGCTCTCCTGGAAGTTATACTTTGCAGCAGCATCTGTTTGTCTTTCCACTGTTTACATACTTGTTATTATGTCATTATGGCAAGTCCAAGCACAGTTACTCTCTGGATTTGGCATTTCTTACATTCTGCAATTCAATTCTTGCCTACACTGTAAATAACAAAACACATGCTAAAAACATATTGTAAGATAAAATCTGTTTAAAAATGCATACTTTTGAAATAAAATACATTCAGAAATGTGTATTTTGCGTGGGTAATTTAAATATATTTCTTTTTTTAAATTCAGAGACAATCTAGAAATAATGTGAAACATAAGGATTTAGAGCACTTCTTCCACATAATGGGCCAGTTCTAAGCTGCCCCAGACTTCTGTAACCACTGACTCTGTGCTTCACTCACCCTATCATTTTCTCTACAGGGAGTACTGATTTATCAGGGGACATACTAACAAGAGTTTTGATTGCTTCCCCCTTCTCTTTGTCATAGACATGCAAAATGCTGAGCAAATCCACTTTGGAAGAGGATGAACAAAAATGCCATCTTGCAGAAGTGTCCATAATCTGGAAACTGACTACTTCATATACATATTTTTACAGAGCAAAAACAACAGTATTGTTTTTGTTATTCTAGGCTTACAGTACATTTAAATTTCATATGCCTTTTTATTTATCATGGTTCAAATTGTAGGAGTTTTGTCATAAAGAAGATATATACATTATCTTCCCCTATATACATTAGACTGAGTTTTCTGGTTCACATATTTTAAGACATAAATATGACAGATAATCTAATGAATACAAATAATGCTGAATAGATAAAAAAATATCCTTGTAGAAACAGAACACTTACAATGGTAGTTTCCTGGTTATGATGTAAATCCTGACAATACATGTTAGTGGAATTATCTATACCAATGATGGCTAACCTTTTCCGGACCAAATGTCCAAAGCACATGTGTGTGTGTAAATGCACATACATGCACCTGAAACTCCAAAATGCAATGTGCACACGGCCCCCAGCATGCGACCTGGCCCCCTGCATGCACGCATGGCCCCCCACATGCACCCCATCCCCCTACATGTGCAGCAGAGACCCAAAGATGAGCTGGCTGGCAAGAGACATGTGGACATGCACAGCGGAGCTGAACTAGGGCAACGACTCACATGCTATCAGAGAGGGCGCTGCATGCTACCTCTGGCATGCATGCCATAAGTTCGCCATCATGGATCTATACTATAATTTCTTCTAATAATCTCAAATATATTTTTGTGGATGATACCAAAGTTCAAGTTTGCAATATTGCTCCTGGGCCTCCAAACATTATACTCCAAGATACCTCTTTTTGTATAAGTTAGGTATCACATTCTCTTTTGTAGAATATTTCATGTGAGATCTGTCCTCCGCAGAAAATACTGTAGGTACTGATGCTGAATAGTAAGGGTCTGATTGCAAAAGGATCACTATTAGCAAATGCTCTTGAGTATTGTCTTTGTGAGTGGATCAGCTTATGCATGAAAATGAACTTCTGTGATGAAAGAGATAACAATGTTTTTGAAAGGAACAGAAAAAGCAACATGAAGAGAAAGTTGTTGGTGGGAATTAGAACAAGTTATTGCTATATGGTCAAAATATATTGGGGCATGACTTAAAATATGCATAATTATAATCACAAAGACTGTGTTGACATAACCTGATTAAGTAGGTCAATCAAAAATCTAACCATCACATTCACACACCATGCTAAGATTGATGTTTATTAATCTTGATTGTTGTTCATTGCATTTTTTAATTTATAGTTTAACCTAGCTAACCCAGAAATTTACTAAGTTTATGGTTCAATACATTGCAAACACACACACACACACACACACACACACACACAGAGTTAGCTCAATAACCATGTTAAACATGATAAGGTGAACACAGCTAAACAGTACTTTTTAATTCTTGCAATTTCATGTTTACTAGTTCATTATCCTAAAATTAGTGTTGTGATAATATTTGTATAAATTAGTAAATATCATTACATAATTGGAATAATCTCAGTGTTGCAGAAAAAATGATAGGGAATGTCTTTTATTCCTGAATGTGTTGTCTTTACTAGAAATAATATAACCAATACTAGCAAATGAGAAATTAAGCAAAAACTAGCTAACATAATTATGTGGATAACTATCTACAATCTTGTTAGTTCAATGGGTTCTCAAGAAATAGACTCAAATGGAGGACTTCCTGTTTGCTGCTGGCCGCCGCCAGACGTTCCTTTGGGATCGTCAGCTTCCACTGCCTGTCAGAGCCGCCTTCACAACGGAACGGCGGCTCGAAAAAACTCCGTTCCCATGAGGAAACGGAGATAGAGCCGGCAGGGGTGGGTAGAACTCTCTGCAGAGTCCCAAAAGTTTTTCTTTTACTTTTGGGATGGAGCGGATGAGATGCCCCATATCCCCAGCCGCTGCTCCGGGCTTTGGGAGACCTCTGCTAATGCAGAGCCAGGCGTCAAAAGCAAGCCTGCGAATTTGACAGATTACTCAAAGAAAATGTGAGCTGGACCTGTAATACTGAAGCGCAAGTATTTTACTTATCTTTTAAAAATTACTTAAGAGAATAGAGGAAGAGAAAGAGGAAAAAAGTTTCTTTTTAAAATGGCGTCTGCCGCGGCTGGAGAAGAGTTTGAGAGGGAAAGTTCTTCCGTTTTTTATTATTACAATGTAGCGGAATAAATACCACTGGCTACATTTGTAGACAAAACTCCGCTCCTGTTTTTGTTTTTCTCTTTTTCCCCTGGAGGCATTGTTGCTGGCTGGAAGTCTTTTGTCTTGTTTTTTTTTTTTTTTCTTCTAACAAAGCCTGCTTAGGCGGAAACATGGCACTGAGGCTTGTGAAGTCAGACAAACAAATAGGTGGGGGGGATTCCCCCACTAAGAATTTAAAGGAACAAGTTTTAACTCTTCAGTCCCAGAAACCTGATTTTAATATAATAGAATTCCTCTTAGAGGAGATTGAAAGAAGGGATGAGATTGTGAATCAGCAACTTGAAAAATTTAAGCAGGAAACTAAGGAATTGGTGAAATCCAAGTTTGACTTTTTGCAGCAAAAATTTTTAAAAGTGTCAGAATTCATGATTCGGTTGGATACAAATACTAATTTACTAGAGTCAAAAATGGATGAAATTCAAGATAAATTGGACAATAGAATTCAAAAAATTGAAAATGATTTGTTAAATATTCAGGATTATAGTTCAGAAGAAAAATTTAAAATGGATGCTGACCAAAAGTCTGGTAATGTAGAAAATCTGCAACAGAGGATTGAAAAAGAGGTTCTAAAGATACAATATAATTTCACAGAATATGCAATAAGACTTAGAGGTTTGCAGGAAAATAACAGAGATGACTTAAGGAAAATATCTTCTGAATTTCTAGCTGGGATTTTAAAGATTCAACCTGAGGAAGTGTTTTGTAGGATTGACAGAGCTTATCGAATAAACTCCTGGACTGCCAAGCAAAGGCAATTGCCTAGAGATGTGGTAATCTATTTTTCAGATAAAGAAATTAGGAATAAAATTGTGCAAAATTCCTTCAATTCTAATTTGCAATTGTATGGAAGAAAGATTTGGATTTACAAGGAACTCCCACCTAAGATATTAATGGAAAGGAAGAAATTTGGCTTTCTGGTGTCTGAGTTAAAAAGGAGAAATATTCAATTCCGGTGGGACGTCCCAGTTGGTATTATATTGAGATATCAAGGAGAAAGATACCAGTTAAATACTGTTGAAAGAGCGGAAGAATTTTATCAAAATAGGTTGAAAATGAATTTAACGTCTTCAGATATAATACAGGATAAGCAGAAGGAGCTGGAACTAAAGACAGAGACTGTACCAGATAAATTGCCTTTGGATTTATCGGATACCCCAGCTGGATTATCTACAAATTTGAGAGAAGTGCCATCTGATTTTAATGTGATGACTTATCAAGGCAAGGACAAGCATGGAAACCAATTAGAGGATATACAAGGGATAAAAAAGAAATGCGAGACACAAAAAATTAGGATGGAAGTCAAACCCACAAAAAGAAAACAAAAAAAGAAATAGGTTGTACAAAAATAGAAATTTCTAACCCAAGCAACAGTGAAGCCAGTGATTTTAAAATATGAATGATTATGTGAAAACATAGAGGAGGCGACATATTGGTCAATATCATCCTGAGGATAGTGGCAGATCTCTGCATTGCCGTAATTTTGGGACATGGAAAGAGCCTCAAATTGATGGTTTTGAATTATCTACTTTGAAACTTCTTTTTGTGTTGATAAATATATTATAATTATCTTGAATTATAAGGCAAGAGAATCACATTGGGACATGCAGAAGATCGGGTTGTTACCCAATACGATGATGGAAATTAATAATCCTGATGAAACCCACAATTATTATTATATGGAATATAATTATAATGTCACTCGGGTGGTTGTTTTTACTTTTATATATATAAGAAGATGTTTACTACTGATGGGGGCAGATATGATTGGAGATCTTGAATAAACTGTTGCATCAGCAAGCTATGTTACCCTATTATGGATGTTGGTTTTAACAATCCAGTGGAAAGACTTCAAGAAGATATTATATGGACTATAAATTTAAAGTTATTGTCTTTTCTTTTTTTATTTAGATATAATGGAATATATATATATATATTTTTTTAAGTAGTGTGGGCAGTGAATTAAAGATATCAAGAATTGTTGTGTATGGTAAATTTGTAAGACAGTGGGTGAATAAGCTAGCTACAGACTGATTAGTTTAAGAAAAGGGATTTTTAAGTGATACATTTAGGGGAGTGGAGGAAATGGATAGAGTGGAATAAATGTTAAATTAGATTTTATGGGGAGCCCGCTTTGAAATGTTATTAAAGTAGGACTTATCGTATAGTTTTAAAGTGGAAGGTGGTTTTGAATTGTTGCAATAATGTATAGATATAAAACACTATTATGCTAAATTAGAAGTTATTTTATAATAGTTATAGTATAATGTGTTTGTTTTTTTTTTTGTTTTTTTTCTCTTCTTCTTTTCTGAAATGTATGGATAAAGGGGGATTTATAATACTTTTAGTAAGTAAAGGTCAGTATTTTGAGGAGGGAGTAAGTAATCTGTTATGAATTAGGGTTTTTTTTTGTTACGAAGAAGTCACAGGGGGGGAAGGGTGGGGAGGGGGGGTTAGGGAGGGGGGGAGGGGGGGGGAAAAGGGGGAAAAATTTGTATTTGAAAACCTTTTCAATAAAAAAAAAAAAAAAAAAAAAGAAATAGACTCAAATCCTTGGTTTGCCTCTTCCATCACTAAAATCCTGCCCTAAATCAGTCAGAAATACCAGGATTGTATTAGCTGTTTATTATTATTGATTTTCTATTAAATTCATTTCTTAGTGCTTAATAAACATTGTGTTGTCTGGACATTTAATTTGCTTAACAATACAAATTTACATTCTTAATCTCCACCCCTTTTTTCTAATCATTGGTAAAATAGATTCCATGTTTGATGATATTCTATATCTTCTTTCTGTTTAATTTTCAATGTCAATCTATCTATTTCTGCACAATCTAGTATCTTCCTGACTATCTTTTCATCTCGCAGTATATCTTCATTTTTCCAGTATTGTGCGAATATAATCCTTGCTGCTGTTGAGACATGTAATATTAAGGTCATACTTTTCTTGTCCATCTTTTCTGATATTATAGCTAATAAAAACAATTCAGGTTTAAAATCTACATGTTTCCCTATCATCTTTTCTAGCCACCTGTGTATCTTTGCCCATTTTTTTTTTGCTTTGAAGAGGATTGTATTGTTAATTGGCAACTTATAAACAATTAAGAGGTATAGTATGGCAACACAAGAGTAAAGAAAGTATAATTTCACCTGTGTACACTGCCATCATTGAGTCCAATCAAAACAGAACAAAACTGTAGTTAGAAAGAAATTCAGCCTTTTCAAGTCTGAGATAATCAAGAGAGATATTGCATATTAACCATTTTATTTTGATAGAATCATCACTATCATTACTTTTTTAATTTTTTGTTTTCCACTTTCCATTTATCATGCTACAGTCTAAATTGCCTGCAACTGAGGGAATCCAAGGGATATGACTCAATGGCGGGCTTCACATATGAGGCGTTCAGTGGTTGGCCTTTTCTGATAGGAGTCCACCAATGAGGATTCCTTGGTGAACTAAGTCTACAGGAGATGGAGAACAGAATGTCTTGCTTGTGTTCATATGGAGGGAGGGACTGTTCCTTAACAGCTCTTAAAGAATTTGGCTACCTGTTTGACTGAAGACAAAAAGAAGTATTGGAGAAAAAATACTTAAAATAAGAGCTCTTCTACACCACTACCACTTTACTTTCTTATGCAGTTAGAATGTAATCTGTGATTGTCTTCACTTGAAATGCTGAGAACATAGAAGAAAATCACTGACTTCCCCTGAGGCAAGGGTGCAGCATTTCTCTACACAAAACTGTCAGCCCCGCTAGGGAGGCCAGACTCGAAAATCAACTTCACAGGAAGGTAGAAACTGAGATCAGGCAGGGTAACAGAATCTTGCAAGTGTAACTGTAATTTACTTCCCCTCCATGTTATATAGTCCAGTGAATAGGAAGACATTAGCACACGCAAAGCACGTGCACAAAGAGAACCTGTGGTAACACCGGTTGGAACCCACCACTGCCTAAAGCAATTTCCACGAGGTGGGGTTGTACCTTCTCAACACTTCCTCAATGTAATTCTGACACTTTCAGATATGATCAATATGCACAAAGAAATGTAGATTTTCACTGTTGTTTATTGGCAAAATGACTTCCAGGTAATACTATGTGAAATAATGAATATGTATTTGTGTTTTGCTAAACAAAAGGAGATCTAAAACTGAACTTAACAACAGGTGTAATATTATATATTGCCTGCATTTAGGGGAGTGGAGTGGAGTGGAGTGGAGTGGCCAAAACCAATTGCTTATTGCTAGGTAGATGATATTGATAATATTTTCCTCTCTTTAAATTATTTGGGAATTTATACTTTCTATTGATTCTCTAATAATTCTAGTGATGTGTTTTTTATAATGTCCCAAGATGCTGAAGTCAGATCTATTTTGTGATTTCACTCTTTGGTTGAACACCTTTTGTGGTGTTCAGACAGTACTAAGGGTCCAATATTTTTAAGCTTAATGTTCCATTCATATTCTTTAATTATGTATTGTAATGTATCCAATGCTGGGAACTGTTTTATTTTAAATATCACCCTAGTTTTTTGTTCAGAAAGTTTATCTTTATTAGAGAGCAACAGTTATTCTATTTTGACCTCTGTTACAAAACTTTTTGTATACTTTTTTTGTCCTGTAAGTTACAATGAGATGTTCAGTGACTGATAATATTTTTTTGGGTGGAGTGTTGTTAGACATTTTTCTTAGAATAGTTTTATCACTTGTGGAAAATACGTATTACTAAAGAAAGCATTTTACAGGTGTTAAATTTAATTTGGCATCCTAGTTATACCACAATGAAATAATCATTGATCTTTTTTGTTGAGGATGGTGGCTTGATGAAGTATTTTGATAAGATCTCCATGTGTCTCCTTTGTATATACTTCATATTTTAGATATTGATCGTTACCTTGCTTGAATAGCACATCCAGGAATAGGAAATTACAATTATTCCTCAATGTCTGTGGTTAATTTTATGTTCTTGTAAACATTATACAAAACATATTTATTGTACACTAGGCTGAATTATACCTGTTTGCAGCAGCAAGTTGTTCAGAACTAATAAGTAGCTATATAGATGATTTGAAGCACTTCTATTTAACATAATTTTAAAATTCTGTTTCCATATTAGCATAATAAACCACAAACGTCTGTTTTGTATCTCACTGACATTACAGCACTCAGAAACATTTAGAAATAAACTCAGTAATAATGTTTCAGGGATTACGATACTATCAAATTTAGAATTGTTAACTTGGTGAATTTTTTTTTAAAAAAGCATTATTTATTTGATTTATATTCTCTTGTGAGTTTGATCTGCTCAAAGCACACACATCCATTTATTAAACGATAGATTAATAAAGCAAGCTGGTATTTAAACACAACTACCATAATAGGGAAAGGATTTATAACATGAGCAAAATAACCTCATAGCACTATGCTGCTTTGATCTTAAATGAACTCACTGTAAAAGAACCTCATTCTGAAAGTTATCTGTCTTTGAAGACAGGCTAATCTGAAGACAGTAAATTGATGGCCACATCCCAAGTGCTCTTAAAACATATGTCTAGTAAAAAGTACTGCAATTGTACGCTTAAATATAAAGGTCGCACAATAGTTCTGAAAAATGCTTGAGCTGAAACTATTGTATGTAGAGGAAAAGAGGTGGGGCACTAATTGAGAAGGAGTGGGATAGCTTAGCTCTTTGCCTTTTGGCACAATGAAAAATACACACTGAGAAGGGATAGGAAGGAATGTACGTCTCTCCCTAGCAACTAGTTATGTTTCCCTTAGGGGACCTCACAGTTTTAAAAGCACTAGAACAGCAAGAGAAGAGTTGCTTGTATTCCGAGGGGGGGCGGGAAACTTTCTGAAAGTCTACATGCTACTACTGCAGCAAACCAAACGGAGCATGAATTTGTGGTCTTCCTCATTTGATTACAGTATAACAAGGTTATGTCTATCTTGAACCAAAATAAATGGAGAGATAGTGATTAAATCTTTAGGCAAATCAGACGAAACTAAGAACCCGTTTGTTTCTGAGTCAGTGTCTCAACCACAGCACTTCATTTTCTCCAGAGTTCAACCCAAACAGAAAAGGGAAGGTTGTGTTATGCACATGTAGCACTTTAGTAGAAGATACAATCAGGAGTACCAGGACTGTGTGTGAAGAAAATGTTTTGCAATTGAAATATTTAAAAAAAATTCATAAAACATTGCAAATGCTATAATGATAAAAGAAATGTTCCCTGATTAGCTAGGTGAACTTTTGTATTCTCCTTTCTAGGATAAGATGTTCATTCTTTGTTGCAATGGCTCATAAAAGTTTGAAAATTGAATAGTGGTTGGGTGAACCTTTTAAATAATGATCAGCTTACTTGAGAGCTTATATTGAAGTTGTTCTGCTTTTCTGCCAAAATTTTATTTTTCAAAATAAAGAATAAGGAAAATGTGCTTGCTTTGGCAAACTTAATTCTTTTCATTCTACCTCCACCCCATTTCTAGGAATGAAGTCTTTTGTATTATGAGCTGTATGATGTTTTTGGAAAGGTAAAATATTTTTTTTTCATTACAAATTCCACTATATATTTTGGTAAATTGTTAACTTTTGTTATGAATAGTCAAACTGGGTCATATCATACTGGTTTCATTACAGCAAATTCTAGTTCATCATTCATTCAGTTTTACTATGAGGTGAAAGAAAAATATATACTACAATTCCTTTTAAGGTATTTTTCCCAAAAGTAATGCATTTTATATATTTCTTCAAAAGAAAGGCTTGTTACAGTTATTGTTATTTTCAAAAATTTGATTATATCCCTATTCTAAATTAAGCAAAATGCTATCTGTAAAATACTTCCAAGCAGGATGCTGCTAACTTTATTTAGCTTCCATTATATTGTCTTAGTTTACTTTTTCCTCAAACATTCTCAACTTTTGGGCTACTAAACATGTTCAATTGACATTGGGTTGCTAGGATAAGGAAAAGAAAAAGGTTAACATTTCTTTCTTTAGGTGTATTTACATGGAAGAGGATGGGTATTTTCCTCTTACTGAGTAGAAATTAAGTGTTAACAAAACTATTAACCTTATTACAATGCTTCTGTGTTGTATAACTTTAAGTTGTAGAAACATATTTCAATCCCTTTCATTCTCTTAATGTTTCTATCCCTCCAACCTTTTACCACACTTTTAAATAGCTAATCGTGGTGGGAAGCCACTGTACAAATCTCTACAAAAAAGAGGACTGTTTCTAACTCAAGGTGGCAAATATAACTAATACTCTTTCCTATTTTCCCTATAACCCTATGAGGTAAATTGGTCTGAGAAACAGCTGGCTTTTTATGACTAAAGTGGGACTAGAATTCATGATCTCTCAGTTTCTAACCTCGTGCTTTAACCATTAGACCAAACTGGCTCTAGTGGTTAAAATATACAATTGTATTTCTATAATTTTCTGGTTCATCACTTTTAGGGCTTTATACATACAATAAACATAAACCTCTTACTCTGCAAAATGTTACTATGATGTAGAAAAATGTTAAGCCTATATTCCAAAATGCAGTAAAAGCAGATCAAGTCACAAAGAAAAAAGGAACATAGGATCTCTATAGAAAATAAAGCTCTAAAAAGGGGGGGAGGGAGGAGAGAATACATTTATGTTTAGAAAGAGGATTACTGCATAGCTTACTAGTAGAAATACTCTATAGCTTCTCTTTAAAAGAAGCAAGAAAATATTACAAAACTACCAGCCTGAATTTAACTATATTTCCTATAAATTACCATATACAATTTTTAATTAAAAGTAGGAATGCAA
Organism: Pantherophis guttatus; assembly: GCF_059756535.1. Classification (NCBI taxonomy): domain Eukaryota; kingdom Metazoa; phylum Chordata; class Lepidosauria; order Squamata; family Colubridae; genus Pantherophis; species Pantherophis guttatus. The sequence goes on along the minus strand of NC_142068.1, from coordinate 32,549,241 downwards.
AAGTGATTTTTTGCCAGGTAGTTTGGCATACCCAGGTGAGGTTTTTTTTAAAACAACAGCAAATTATAAAACTTAGTTGTTAGATAAGTGATGCATCACATATTGCAATAGAAGGAAGAAAAGTCTTCTGGAAAAAAAAAACAGTAGGGACTAATAAACTATTACAGGCTGCAACTGCACTTCATAATATTCTTTTAAAAAACACAACTATAATATACTAGTATTTGCAATACACAATCACTTCTTGTATACCTGCCAATGCAATTTTTTTTGCAAATAGCAATTAAAATACCTGGCATGAAGTCTATCAATATGAATGTGATTTCTGTCATATGTAAGTAAGAAATCACAAATACAGCTGCATGCTATATAGTCAAAAGTATTAATTCTGTTTTTCTTCTAGAAGGCATTATGCCTATTGTTGCATTTTCTTTTCTTTTCTGTCTTTTTATTGTACAGCAATCAAGCTGTCATGCTTATTATTCTAATTGCCAGAATTAGAATCCCTTATTTAGAATCTTAGAATCAACATTAGTAGGGATCTAATTGATCATCTATTAGTAGAAAATTCAGTCTCCAATTATGATGGTACCCATTCAACCTTGAATAACTTTTATTATGATTCAATAGATTTCCTGAAGCCTAGCCAAAATTTATTTTCTTTTAATTTAAACCCATTGTTTTTTTGGGCCAGTCTTCTGAAGAAACAGAACAGTTCTGCTCCTTCTATATAACAGCCTTTCAGGATCATGAAAGCAGCTGTCATCTTCCCTCATTGATCTGTCTTTTCCAGGCTAAACTTGACCAACATCTCCCACTGTTTCTCTTCTCTGTTTTAAAGTCCTTACAAGCCTTGTATCATCTTTGTAGATTTCCTCAGGATACATTCCATTTGTCAATATCCTCTCTAAAATATGGTGTCCTAAACCTTATGCTCTCTGACTAATACAAAATAGAAAAAGGCAATGATTTATCTGGACACTGAATTTCTTTTGATGGAGATTAAGACTGCACTCACTTTATTTTCAGCCCCATCCCACTGTTCACTTATGTTCAATTTGTAATTTACCACAGTATCCAGATTGTTTTTAATGTACATACTCCTGTCCAAGTCTACATTCATGTCTTTAATTTTTCCTACCCAAACACTGTATATGATAAATTTAATTTAATTTTACAATTAGAGGCTATCCAACTCCACAAGACTCTGAGCAGCTTATAATTTTAAAAGCAAGAACAATAAAAAGCAAAAGCCATAGGTATTCAGATAAATAATCCATAACCAAGGATAAATGCCACTCCCTATTTTCAGTGGCCTTCTGAACATCATCCGTGTGGGAGCCATATAAATTTTGGGGGAAATGTTGTTCCAGAGGACAGGCACAACAAAAGACACTCCTTCTAAATTCCACAAAATGAGATTGTTTAATTGAAAGGACTAGGAATATGCCCCCTATGTCCAATTTTACATGATGAGCAGAAGTTATTGGAGACTGATAGTTCTTCAAACAATTAAGTTCTACAGCGTAAAGGGCTTTATAAGTAATAACTGTTTGCACCCAGAAGCCAACTGATGATAACCAGTGCACTCCTAGAGTGATGGTGTCACATACTGTAGCAAGCCCATTATTGCTAAGCCACTGCATTCCGAACCAGCTGTGTAGTCTTCAAGGGCACGCTATGTAAACTACATCACAGTGAGTGACACCCTTAAGTGAAAAAGGTTAACACAACCAAAACTAAGGTGGAAAGTCTCCTGGAACCGTTAGCTCAAATAACCACAATCACAGTCTTTTCAGGATTGAGCTTGAATCTGTTCCTTTCTGTCCAGACCAAGACAGCCTCCAGACACTGAGAGAGGGCACTGACCCATCACTTTGCTTGCAGCCAGGATATACAGTTGTGAGTCATCAGCTTATTGATGATTTATTGAACCCCCAAACCAATGATGTCAGCCTTGCAAACTAGGCTAGATTTAGTAGCATGTGCCACAAGAATCCTGGAACCCTACTTCATTGTTGTATGGCATAATAATAGAATCTTGAAGACATGGTAGAGTTTCCCTCTGGCTTCTTTGATATAGTATAAAGAAACAAGGAGGTGTTATTCTGATACGACCCTCTAGAATTTTTTCTATTTCATTTATGTTTGCAAATCATTTATAAATATATTGAACAACACAGGGCTGAGAATAGAGGGTTGTAGTGTGCCACTTCCCACCATCTTGACATTAAGTAACTGGTGTATACTAATAGGAACATCTAATGGTAACATAGTCCAGACTATATTTTCTCATCTTCTATACTAGAATTTCATGAGACACTTGTCAATTGCTTTGCTAAACGTGAAGTACACTATACCTGCTACATTCTTCTGGCCTATTAAATTGATCACTGTATCAAAAAGGAGATCAGTTTGTCACCTTTTCTAGTCTATTCTTGAGAAATTCATGCTGGGTTTTGCCAATGAATTTGCAATGAACTCTTTTCTAATTGCTCATAAACTAACCACTTTAATAATCTGTTCCAAGTTTAGTCCAGTATCAATATTAAACTTACTGCTCTGTTTGTATCTGGTTTGTATCTTTTTTCTTCCTTTTTAATATTAGGAACATTTATCCTCTCCAGACCCCTAGAAAACTCAACCCAACCTCAGTGATTTCTCAAACATAATTGAAACTCTAATCAACTTGGCCCCAGGCTTCAGGCTTCTGACTTTAGTAGACAATTCAGATAGACAGCCCATATAGTCTAGTAGTTACAGCACAAGGCTAGAAAGTGGGAGTCCATGATTTCTAGACCCACCTTAGCCATGAGAGCCAACTTGGTGACTTTGGGCTGGTCACTCTCTGACCCAAGCCCACCTCAGAGAGTTGTTCTGGAGAAAATAAGAGGAGAAAGGTGTGTTGGATATGTTTGCCACCCTGAGGTAATTGTAAAAATAATAAAGGCGAGTACAAATAAATAACAATAAATAATATAAGTGATATGATGATTTTTTCACTTTTCTTTTATAGGAAACATTTTGTTGTTCTTCACAGAAGGTAAATGCATATAATAATAAGAAAATGGGAAGATCAATTTTTAAATTTTTTTTTTGCATAGATTTGAAGGAAGCAATTTTTACTTTGGGAGCTGCAGCCATTTGAGGTAGTTATTATATGAAGTTTTTTGCTCCTCATAGCATTTTTAAGTCAGCAGAAGTGAAGACTGTTCAAACGACTGAGAGATTAGGAGTATAAATGTGCTAATGTGGAACTATAAATTATTTTATGATAGGAAAATACTCCTGCCTTTTGTAATAATCTAAACCTAGGGGAAAGTAAATGCTCATTTGTGATCCTATTGTAAAGCCTGGCAACTGTAATTTATCCTTGGTTAGTTTAAATCATCCCAGTATTTTCCATGCTGCAAAATCCTTTTCAGTCACTAGTACAAAAAAACTGTAGAGATTCTCAGTCATCCAGACCATCATTTGGTTGTCCCAAAGGTGCTTTTTCAGGAGGCAGCTGGACTTTCTTGGGGTTTTTTTGGAAGATGTTTTGCTTCTCAACTAAGAAGCAAAACATTCTTCAGATCTGACAGGAATACTGGGGAATGGAAGGATTTATATTCCTTGCAGACAGCTGGTCATTTGCATCCTTTTAGGGGGTCAATGAAGCACTTGGTGGTTTATCTACGTCCTCAGGATCACCTGAGTAGCGCTCCTGGTTCCTGTAGTATGCAATTTTTCTCTAGAAATCCATTCCTCCCACTCCACTCCCACACTATTCAAAGGGCGTGCATCCCAAACTGTATAGCTAAGTCTGTATAGAGATTCTGTTATCCAGCTCATGGAATATAAATCCTTCCATTCCTCACTATCCTGTCAGAGCTGAAGAAGCTTCTTGGATGAGAAGTGAAACGTCTTCAAAGAAAAAACAAGAAAGTCCAGTTGCCTCTTGAAAAAGCACCTTTGGGACAGTACAAAAGCATTTCACCATGAAATCGATTTTTTCCTATCTCTACAAGGGATGGGTTCCGCTAAAGCTTTTTCTCCCTAGTCTTTTAGCGATTACTTCATAATAGAATAGAATTCTTTATTGGCCAAGTGTGATTGGACACACAATGAATTTGTCTTTGGTGCATATGCTTACAGTGTACATAAAGAAAAAATAAAATATATTCGTCAAGAATCGTAAGATACAACAGTTAGCGATAGTCATAGTCAATCAAATCATACTAGGAAACAATAAAAACAATGTAAGTTGTATTTCATAAATTCTTTAGCTTGATACAGTTAAACTAAAGAGTTGGGGAACTTTACCAGCTAAACCTCTAACATCGGAAGGACTCGAGTCTTACCCCTTTCTCTTAGTTGCGCGTTCAAACCCATATTTTCCCCTAGGACAGGGCAGATCGGCGGACAACCGCCTCCAACTCCTCTTGCTTGCTCGGTTCTTCGGATGACCCTGAGAAACCAAGTCTTTTTGCAGACTTCCAGGACAGGACAGGACAGCACCAATGAGTGACTGTCAGAACCTGCCACAATCATCTCTTACCTAACTCGCTGTTGCAAGTCTCCAGCTAGACACTACTCTCTCTCTCAATCCCCACATCACGGAGTAAATAAGGGACAGCTTCTCCCAACCGAACACATTGGGCAACACTTGGCAGAGGCAACGCATTGAGCTTTCTCTCTTGCCCTCAACCATGAGACTGACCCTGCACACCCAACTGAAGCGAGGACGTAGCCACCCTAAACTGCCGATCCGCGGCTGCAGCTCTCCACCCTCTCGCCTTGCGCAGGAGACAGCCCTGTGGCGCCACTTCAACGTTGCAGCGCATGGGGAAAGTTACCCCGGCAATTACGGCTCAAATAATTAAAAAAAAAACAAAAACCCGTAAGAGTGCTTAATATTAAAGTCAACTTGAATTAAAGTCAAGGTACAAATTTCCGAAGTAAGCTCTGAATCCATTTTATTTTATTTATTTTTGCAGGAAAGAAAGCAGATGATGAGGCGACCTCACAACCCGCGACATAAAAAAAAAAAAAAAAAAAGCACAGTTTAACTTGACGCATGCGTCGTTCCGGACGTTGATTCATCACAGAGACGGGCCGCTGTTGCTTCTGATTGAGCAGCGAGCGGGTCACGTGGGCTGTCTCCGGCGCATAAACCTCGCCTTGCCGTAAGCGTAACGTAAACGCCTGGCGTAAGTCGGGCCTGTGGCGGTCTGCAGGGAGGATCGTTTTCCATTTCCGGTAGAAGGAGTGGAGACGCTTTCTGAGTCTAGGAATGGGGTCTTTGTCTTCCTCCTCCAAGTGGGAGAGAGGGAAGGCGTTTTGGGCAGGGCGGACCACCTCCTTCCCCCCTTTGTAACTTTTGAGTAAATCGGCTCCTAAGGCTGTAGAAAGGGAATGGGGAAGGAGCCGATGTTCTAATCTTCGATTCCCGGTTCTTGTTGAGGGTCTCCTCCGGTTCGGTATAGGCTCGGTCTCCTCATTCAGTCGCCCAGAAATCATAACATCTAAGATTACTGCATATTCTCTTATGATTCAATTATTACAGCTCACTGTGTTCTCCTACTTCCCTCTTTCTTTGTGCCCTCCAGGTGAGTTAGCATCTAATGCATTTGAAGGGCCTCAAGCGCGGGAGAACTTTTTTGGCTTTTTTTGTTTGTTTAATGTTTGCAACTTTCTGACCAAGGGACAGAGGTGGCTCATAAACACTTGAAATAATTAGTTTTTCTATTAATGATTTAATAGTCATTAAAATATTAAAGCGTTCTGCTTTTATCTTCCTTTCCCCAAAATCTGGGGAGTACTGAAGTTTGTTGAAATAGAAGCAGATTCAGTACTACTGAGCTTTGTTTTATGACATAGCCATAGCATAATTGCTTGGACTTTCCTTAAATTTGCGTCTTCTAACTGTTATGTTTAGCAGTAGATTGTTGAAAAGTATTTGTATAATAAATATTGAAGAAAATACATTTTTGAATAATTTAAAGTGTGAAAAAATTTGGGGAGAGGAGTTAACTGCTTCTGTTGTTTAATTACATAACTTTTCATCCTAACACACATTATCTTTTAATTGAAACAAAGGAGAGAGTGATCCTACTACATCTTATATTTGGGCTTGGCCTTTTTTTCATCTTTAATGGAATTCGTGATATTGCAAAAGATTGATCTACAATATTTTCTTCCATAAATCATAAAAGAATCTCTTAATGGCCCCTTGCATACCTTGTTCACTAGTATTTTTGCAAAAGCTTTTACTCAGCATATTTTCAAAGTGATAATAGTAGATCTGTTCAGCATACATTTTAATGTTATTTTACCATATCTGCTAGCTGTTTACTTCCCAGAATTCCCTTATGGAACATGTTAACTAGAATTTGGTATTTCTAGTCTAAATTACTATACTAAAGTTATGCATTTGCATGATTACCCTAATACAATGATAACATGACATTTTTAAATGATGGAGGGGTGTTTTGGTCATATTATCTTATGTTCAGTTAAATTCCCTGAATCTGCAAAACACTTTTATGGATCTCACCTTGTTTATGGACAGAAGAAATTTCTGCTGAATTAATATACTTCCAATAAGTAAATAAGAACATTTTAGGGTTGTTAATACTCTAGATGCTTTGTTTTATTTTTTGATAATTTATTTTGATAATTCCTATTTTATCCAAATACGATAAAATTAGAATAATTTTAACTGGTTTATTAAAGACATGCCAATTACAAAACGGGTTATGAAATTAATATGGTTCAAGGAACAAGAATTAAGAATAAACAGTTTTCTGTTGTGTTATAGTGCTAATCTATGATTGATCAAAAATAGTGGAAAAGTGGGGGGAATACTATGGGGAAATCTCTGTAGCTCCTATCACAAACCATAGTTTATTATGGTGCTTTAAATCAAGGGTGAAAAACTGGTGGGCCTTTTAAAATATCCTTTGTAGCGTCTGGAAAAATGTATGTATTTTTTGCATTATAGGGGGCTTGAGAGAGTTCAAAGGGAGAAATGGGCCCATGATAAATTTGAGATGTAATGTCTTTTGCATTTATTATAGTTATAGTGGTAATGAAATACCCTTAATTTCATATAACCCTGCTGCAGAAATTAGTATTTCATTTATAGTAATCAATCAAATTCATTCAAAAATCCAAGACATGTTCTTTTTCATTTCAGACATGGATAATGGATTTAAGTTACAGTAAAATAGATTAGAAGAAATTAACTAACAGCATAAGCAGTTTGAGAATACGACCAGTCTCTCAAAGAGGTGATTGGCTCCATTGCAACAGCTTTAATTTGATTCCATGCATGGAACAGAAAGAACTTCCAATTTTATAACTTCATCGCTTTTTTACTTCTAATTTATGTCAATGAAGTATGCTTTTCTGAAACAATTTATGAAAATGTTTTTAGGATTGTGAATGGTCCTGAAGATATAAACTACCTAAGATTGAATTTTGTACTTAAATAATACAGGTAGTCCTTGATTTACAACCATGATAGAAACCAGAAAATTTGTAATTAAGTTGTGCTGTTGTTAAGTGAGGTATCACATGACTGCACCCAATTTTATGAACTTTTTGTCTCATTTAAGTGATTCACTTACAGTTTTTAAGCTAGACATCATGTGATCACAACTTGCAATCTCCTGCCGGCTACTCAATTGATGTTGCTAGTTCGAAGTTCACTGGAAAGGTCACAAATGGCACAAAAGGACTGCATGATGCTGCAAATATCAAATGCAAGCCAGTTGCCAAGCCACTGTATTGTGTTCATGTAACTCTGGGTATGCTGCAATAGTTGTAAGTGTGAGGACCTATCATGACTCATTTTCAATGCCGTCATAACTTCTAACAGTTGCCAAACAAATAGTAAGTAAGAACTTGTAGGGTTCTTTGCTTTCCAAGGTCTGGGCACACCGCAGTATAGCAAAACTGTACACAATGCTTTATTGCAACATGTTCTTTCCCAACAACAGTCTGTTGCTCTGGGTCAACTCCACCCTTCTAGTAATTATGTCTTTAATACTCACTCCTTTATATTCAGTCTTCTAATACTCAGATGAAACAAAAGTCTCAGTCTATCAAGTAATGTGCAATCTTTGCCTTTCCCCCCCAAAGTTCTTGAACTAATTGGGATAGGGTGCTGTTTCGTTGTGATTGCTCATTTTCTAGTTGCTGATAAGGTCCAGGCAGGATTCCCACCAGGGTATGCTGCTCACCATAGGTTGTGGTCCTGGTAGTTAAATCATGCAGTAGTCCTCTTGCCTGTGCTTCCTTGTCTTTATGCTGTTTGCTATCACCTTTCCTGCTGCACACATCCCACTCTCTCTTAGTATTTGCTTTTCTAAGCTAAAACCCTGAGTGGGGTTAGATTGCTTCTGGACGTCAAGTCAGCACATCCATCAAAATGATAGGGCATGGCTCAACTATAACAGGCAGCTGGAATGCCAGTTTAGATACTTGTGATTGAATGTATGGGGGAAATGGGGTTCTGCAGACTGCAGCTACTCTCCAAAAGAGCAGACAGCAACCCAACTTCATTCCTTCACAGGTCTATGTATAGGGAGTTGCATTTGTATTGAACATCATTGCAGTTTAGTAATTACTGCATGGTAAAAAGTGACGATCACATAATAGCTACAGTACACAAGTATAGTTTTTAGACTTAATATACATATGTTATGCTTTAAATCAAGTTACATTGCTGCTTGTATAGAATTTTAATATTTAATAATATGCTTCTGTGTACACTAAATAAGCCTACAAACTATTTGAATCTCATCGCTGTATCTATCAAATAAAGCAAATGTATTCACATTGGATCTAAAGCATTCAAGGTTTAAACATTGCATAGACCTTGTTTTTCAGCTTGGCATAATATCAGATTGCTTCTGCTGAGGTCAGAGTAACCTGTTTGGAGCAAGAAAGGACTTGTTCCTTGGATAGTTTGCTAGGCTATAAATTTGTTCAGTTTGTTCCAAGGTTGGAGACATGCCTCTGGCTTCAGACGAAAGAGACTGACATTAGATTCTTCCCTCTCCTGCTACAATAGAAACCAGGAAAGCCCCACCTGCCTTGATAAGAGAAAGTGTATGTCACATTAGATGAAAGGAGAGGATCCTAAACTCCACAAAATTAATTGCATATAGCAAGATTTTTTTTTTAAGAGAAAGTACGTTATCCTTTCCTATTTTTGTTTTTCTTATATATAGTTGAAGGAAGCACTTAGATTTCCATTAAGTATCGCTGTGCTTGATTAATCCTTTACCCATTTACTTGGGAGTGAGCTCCATTAAATGCAATAGAAATGTTATATGTATAAAATTTTGCTATATGAATAATTAAATTTCATCTTAATTTTTGCCGAATTTGGTGCTGAATGAAAATAACTTCAGCCCACCCTCTGGAACAACCTCCCCCCAGAGATACGTACAATAACAGACCTCCGGATTTTTCGTCAGGCCCTGAAAACTTATTTATTTCAACTAGCCGGGCTGGCTTGATCCCACAGTTTTGAGTTAATTTTAATTGATTTTAAATTGGGTTGTTTTAAATTACGGCCAAAAAAATATTTAATCATTTTAAACTGCTTTTAAATTTTGTATGTTCTGTTTTTATTTCGGCTGTTCACAGCCCTGAGTCCTATTGGAGAAGGGCGGTATATAAATGGAAACAAACAAACAAATAAATAAATAAACAAATAAATAAATAAATAAATCCTGCTTCAAATAATTCCTCCAACATTTTAAGCAACAAAACAGTGACATCAGGAGTCCGATGGGAGAACAAAATTACCTGCATGCAATTTTAATCCATTGATAAATTAGCTATACTTTTTTAAAAATCATAATTTTTGAAAATATATAAATATTAGAAACTAAAGAGCAACATTTTTTCTGGAAAAAAATATTTAAATGGCATCCAGAGACTTCTTTTGCATGCCCCTCCCCCCCGTCTCTTAAAAAATAGTAGAGCAGTATAAATTTTCAGTGAAATTGTTTCTACTTCTATCTTCTCACATGTTCACTCTTCCTAGATCTGTATGATATACAGATGGACCTCAAGTTATGACTTTAATGGAACCTGCCCATTAGGGTCGTAAATAAAAAAAAAATTCAAATGAATCAGACTCAATTTTATGAATTTTTAAAATCAAATTCATTAATTGAATCAAATGGATTGTTAAATGAACAAATATCTGATTTACTATTTCCTCTGATTCATTAATTGATTGCTGCCATCATTAACTGGTGAAGAGGCTTTCCCCACTACTGCTGGCCTCCTATCAACTGTTTCCGGTGCAACCTTCAGCTCAGAAACTAAATTACCTCCAAACAGGCTCTCAGAACTTTCTGCTTGCAGTTGCTTTTAAAAAATAAAATCTCTTGCTGCTAGTCAGCTCAAGCATCTCTAAGCAGCTGCCCCGAGGGGGGTGGGAGGGAAATTTATAGAACTCTCAGCTTGAGTCACTTTAAAAAAATATATCGCTTGCTCTTGCTAAGCTCAAACCTCTCCAGGCAGCATCAAAAAACCAAAAATAAACACAGCGCTGGCTGCAAAATCATCGGATCTTGTTTGGCCATGTGACTGGGGGGACACCCCTGCCGGCTTTAGGAAATAGCATGTTGTAATCCCGAATGGCAAAAGGGAAGTCGCAGTGTTAAAAATGGTTGCCAGCAGTGATTGAATCCAAGTCACATGGTTACAGAGGCCTCTTTGGTTGCAGTTTTGAATTTCTAACGTAGATAAACTCTCTGGATAAATTCATTCTTGTGAAAATTCGCTAAATGAATGGTAGTACTTGGGGGATTACCTGTATGTTCCATTTTTCCTTGTGTAAAGGATTTATTTTTTATCTTTATTTTTCAGAATCTCTCTGGATTTCTGCTGTACTCAAGTTTTAGTGTAAACTCAGTTCAAAGAAGAAACTATGCAGCGAAGGCACAAAGGATTAAATACTGGAGTGCTTTTCCTCCTTTCTCAGCTCTATCATGTTGGGTTTCACAACATTCCACCTGTTACGCTTGCAACCTTGGCAGTGAACATTTTCTTTTTTCTACAACCCCTGAAACCTCTGGACAAAGCATGTATTAGTGTCAATGATTGTCTTTACAAAAAAGATTGGCATCGTTTGTATCTTTCAGCATTTCACCATGCAGATGACTGGCATCTATATTTTAATATGGTCTCCTTGCTTTGGAAAGGAATTAAATTGGAGAACAGACTTGGAACTATGTGGTTTGGATATATAATTGCACTGTTTTCACTACTTGTGGGAGCTGTATACCTATTTCTGGAAGCTATACTGGCGGAACTTCTTGGTGATCCTATATATGAACATCACTGTGCTGTTGGTTTTTCTGGTAAGGTGTTCTTTATTATGCTTCCACCTTTTATTATAAGACTATTATTTATTGCAAATGCTGGCTGTTAGAAAATAGATAATATGTATTTAAAAAGATAAATTTTCCCCTCGCACATATGTGGTAGTTGTTCCCCACTCTAGGGGGTGGTGCTCATCTCCGTTTCAAAGCCGAAAAGCCAGCACTGTCTGAAAATGTCTCCGTGGTCATGTGACTGGCATGACTAAATGCCATAGGCGCACGGAACACTGTTACCTTCCCACCAAAAGTGGTCACTGTTTTTCTACTTGCATTTTTTACGTGCTTTCAAACTGCTAGGTTAGCAGAAGCTGGGACAAGTAACGGGAGCTCACCCCGTTACGTGGCACTAGGGATTTGAACCGCTGAACTGCCGACCTTTCGATCGACAAGCTCATCGTCTTAGTCACTGAGCCATGTAAATATGTATTTAGGGAATGTGAGATTAGCATGTTCTTGAATGATACAATTAAACACAACTTTGTCACTGCTACATTTTTCTAGTAGTCTCTCACAAAGGAAACTAAAAGACAAACATCTGGATTTCCAGGAAATATGGCAGATTGAAAATGGTTCTGTGAAAAGTAGACCTAAAATATACACGGCTACAAATAGGAAGCTGGCGTGTAGATCAGCTACTTCAACCCTCTCTGAATGAAGAGAGGACCCTGGAGGGAGGGAGAATCAGGACAGGGGAATTTGCTGTAATTGCTCCAATCACAAATAAAGCCTTTTAAAAGGACAGTTCCCTTGCTAATCATTTTTGGAAATTGCCGCCAACTCCTTCAAAGTGACACAATTAGAAACAATGTGGAGTGTCTTCAAGCCTTAATACAAGAAAACAAAGATTTTTCAAATATTTAAAAATTTAAAATAAATGGCAAAAAGCAAGACAGGATTTTGGCTACAGAAAGCTTTAAACAGATTAAGGGCTTACAGAATTTTGGAATATTGAATTTGGAAGAATAATTTAAAATTAAAATTAAAGAATAAATACATCCTTGTGGGAAAGAAAACCTTTTTCATATTAAAGACATGACATAACAGGGCAAGCAATTACAATGGCGTTCAGAGATATCTTTGAGGAATTGCACTAGGATTTGATTATGTCAGCTTTGTTGTGTTTTGGGAACAGTCTGTTTCCCAGAAAAAGATGTTACAAAAAAGATATGCAACAGAATTTATCTGAGAACAATATTGAGACTTTGAATAGAATTTGTCATTAGATACAAAAAAAAAATAAAAATGGATGAGGCTTTAAAAAACAAGGAAATAAAAATAATCCCAGAGAGCAATTGGAACTTTTTTTCCTAGACTTATAAAATAGGCTGTATTGTAAAGTATTGAAGAAATTTGTAACAAGGATCAACAACCAACTGAATGGATTACAGAGAAAGATTGTTCTGTATTTAAGAAAGGAATACAAAGTCAGTTTATTTTACCAGATTTACAAATGTTATTTTTGTGGTTCTTTTTGGATGCTGATAATCTGGACTGAAAAAGTGGCATATTGGATTTGCATACATTTAATATGGTGTTTAACCCTTTCCCATACTTTGTGTGTTCTAATTTGATAGCATTTAAACTGTATCCAGCTGTTTGTTACTTAAAGTAATGAAGTTTTGTAAACTTGCTTAAAAGATAAAATACCTTAAATTTAGTCTTTTGTTTGTATTAGAATACTGAGATTACTTTATGGTTTAATGTGGATCTCTTTATGTTTTAAACTTGAGATATGGAAAGTTTATTTGACTGGGATATGTTATGTGGGGTGGGTTTCTTTGGAATTGTTGGCATTTGGAATGGAAAAATGTATATTGAATCTTGAAAGAAATGATCCCTTTTTGTCATATTAGACCAGTGATGGCTAACCTTTTTGCCGCCAGGTGCCAAAAGTGGGGGGAGCGCAGGGGGTCACACGTGCATGTGCCCACATCCATAATTCAATGTGCCCCAAGTATGCGCGCAACCCACTCACCCCCCGCGCTCCCCTTGCTTTTGGCACGTGATGGCCTGGTAGGCCCTTTTTTTGCCCTCTCCAGGTTCCAGAGGCTTTCTTGGAGCCTGGGGAGGGTGAAAATCAGGGCTTCCAATCCTACCAGAAGTTGCCAAATGGGCCATTTCCAGTCTCCGGAGGGCCTCCCCGGGGTGGGGAAGGCCATTTTCGCCCTCCCCAGGCTCCTAGAAAGCCTCTGGAGCCTGGGGAGGGTGAAAAAATGGGCCTTCCCCACCTCCTCTGGAGGTCCTCTGGAGGTCGGAAACAGCGTGTTTCCCGACTTTCAGTGGGCCTGGAAGGCCCGAAAATCAGCTGGCCAGCGTGCATATGTGTGCTGGAGCTGAGCTAGGACAATGCTTGCGTGCCCACTGATATGGCTTCGCGTGCCACAGATTCGCCATCACGGTATTAGACTTTAGATTTTTGTTTAGACTAGGATATTGGACCATTTATGCCTTTTAAATGGGAGTTTGCTTGCAGCTATGAATTGTGAGATATATTAATATTTTAGAACTTTGTTTAGAATTTTTACTGATAACTGGATTGAAAAAGATGTTGCTTATTTGATTTGCCTACTATTAAGATATAAGTTATGGGATGAAGAGTTTCATAGTTGTTAGTTAAGAGGAGATGAAAAAATAATGAAATTGTTTATACTTGTGATGAAGGCAATGCTTTCTAGAGGGTTATTTTTTATGTGTTGTTTTTTTGCTCCTTGATCAATGAAAAAGGAAATTAAAAGTGAATCGAATTGTAAGCAACAGAGTCATGGATTAAGATGGGCGGCTATACAAATTGAATAAATAGATAGTAAATAAAATCTGAAACAGAAATGTACATTTCAATATACATGTGCTGATCTCAATCTGATAGTAACACCTTGCTGATATTTTCTAAGTTTGGAAACCAGCAGTTATCTGGTTTCGGAATCCAAGGACTATAGCAGACCTGTCAAACTGGCGGCCTGCAGACCAGATCTGTGATGTGCAGGCTACGCCCACCCCAGCTCCGCAAAGCCAAAAAACATTGTGATATGTGACGATCTGGCCCATGACGCGATCGAGTTTGACACCCGTGGACTATAGGCTAGATTGAGAAGTGAAGGGAAAAAACTACCCATCCTGGAATAAGCTTGTGAATGACCTCTTTTCCCTTTTTCCTTCAAAGAAATTGCATGGATATATCAATGAAGTCATCAAGAGCTGAGCTTGATTTCAATATTTTAATACATACATTGGAAGAATGATGCTAAAATATCACTGGTAGTCAGCAAGGAGCACACCTCCATTGCTACTTTTCAGATGTATAGTCAATATTCTTTGCTGTTAATCAAGGATTTACGATAAAATCCAGAAAGAGCTTTTTTTTAAAAAAAAATCCTAATTTTAATCAGAAATTTAATTGTAAAGAGTAACTCTTTAATATGCCAAGAATTGATAGCTTGACACTTAGAAATCTTTCGCTATTCATTGTGTTATTTTATCAAACTACTCAGAAACCTGGTAACATACAGTATCATCACAATTGAAAGGAAATTGACATCTATGCTCCTATATTATGATGTAGGAACAAAACTGGTATCAGGTTTGATCCTGTTTGTCACTATCCTGATTGTGTTATTGGAGAGGTTATCACAATTCTGTCTTTGCAATATCATTTGCTTGTAGAAAATTTGCCTGTTATTTAAGTGCTTTCACTAGGGTAGGCTGGTGAGACAGACGAGATGAGGCTTGCAGCCCTGAAGTTCCTTTCTCTGCCCCAATGCTGAGTCTGCTTTTGAGGTTCCAATGGCTCTATATCCTTCGTTGTCATGAGAATAATCTGCCTTTCTTAACCAAACTTTTAAAATAGGATTACTTTTCAATAAAATGAGAATTTTTACAAGGTTTCCTTAGCCATTTGTCTGAACATCTGATCTTAGTTCCAGTTATATTAGCACAATATTGCACTTTGTTTATACTAATGAGAACCCTTTCTTTTCCTAAAATCACTGGTAACATTATCACTCTTTGGGGAATTTTGTTTTTAGTTTTGGGAAAAAGTACTGGAATATTTTAAAAGTACACACAGATTTAGATATTTTTGCCACTGTACAGTATTGAAATACTGTAACAGAAGTGATTTACATGATCTTTGAATAAATGGAATGCAAGACATACCAAGAGCAACAGAGCCTCTATATTCTTTAGTTTTTATATTACTTGAGAATTCCTCTTGCTGTGATCTTTTTTCTTTATTTCTATATAGGAGTGCTATTTGCTTTGAAAGTTCTTAATAACTATTACCATCCAGGGGGATCAACCAATATTATGGGCCTGAATGTATCCAATAAATACTCTTGTTGGTTGGAACTTCTAGCAATCCATGTATTAAACCCACGGTAAGTCTGCTGTCAGTCATTTAGAACTTAAATTACTTTATATGTATGTATGTAGATATTACGTAATGGATAATAGTTACATATCAATGTCCTTATCCAATCTGGATTGTGCTTTTTAACCGAAAAAAATGTTTATTATAGAAGAAAATAGGAGATATAAGAAGGATTTGGCCAAAGTTATATTAGAGAGTTCATGCATGATAATAGATAGGTTTGGTTAATGTGATACATAAGCCACAGTTTGCTTAATTGTAATTAAACAATAAGCATCTTGCGTTACCAATTTATCATGGTTTATAAATCACTGCCTTATTTCATGCAGCATATTCATAATCAAACATTGCAGTTTAGTGAGATAGAACTGTATCTGTATATTGAAAATTTTATTTAAACAGAAGCAACTGCTCCTTCCTAAACATGTGGAAGTGGTGTTTTCAAACAAATCCTCATTTCTCTCTTACAATCATTGGGAATATGGAAACAATATGATTTAAACACTAGGAATACGTCATGCATCAGGATAGCTTCCTTCATTTTAGATGGGGATGCCAGATAATCATTCCCCTGAAATAACTTATCTTGTTATAGTCATTTGTCAGTTGAAGTTAGCTTTAAGAGTAATCATGTTGTAATCTGAAAAGGATTTTTCTTTTCTTATTGGCATACCTTTTAAAAGAAAAATTAACTTCAAATCGATTAAAATCAATCTTATCTACAGTTAGCATTTATTTCTTCAAGGTCTATGTTTTGTTGTAGATTGTAATTTTTTTAAATACCTTTGATACTTGAGAATTCTGAAAATATAAATAGAAAGATTATTCTACCCTTTTAGCTCTTTATGATCTAAATAAAGAATTTGGATACAAATGCAATTTAATGCAAAATGAATTATTTTGGATCATAATTAGATAATTGTTATTGCTCAAAATTTTTGAGATAGTGAAATGCATATGTCTCCTTTAAATATATTAAACTCTTAAAATGTTAAATATATCCAATGGAGTGAAGGTTAATGAGGTTACAGAAAGTTTCTAATCAGGAACAATGCATCTCACAGAAAATTGCTTTCGTTTTAGGAGTTCTTTTGCAGGACATCTGGCAGGTATTCTTGTTGGCCTAATGTATACCATGGGACCCCTGAAGATTTTCATGACAGCATGTACAGGTAATAATGACACTAGAACTTCCCAAACATTGCTGTTCAATATAATTTTAAAGGAATTTAAAGTTATATTGTACTTCAGAACTTTAGAATTATGCCATATGGTGCTTAAATTATATATTATACAATGTATATATATTTTATCAGGGTGAGGGTTCATTTTCCAAGTTTGTGGGTTGGTTTCCAAACTTTTTGTTACCAGGGTAGGTAACATCTTCAGCAGAGTTTAGGGGATATCCGTGTCAGTATTCTTTTGTTTATAAGGGCTTCAAGTATGGGTTTGTCTGGTGAGGGTCTTGTGATGGGTCAGCTGTGAGTCTTGTGATTACTTGATGTAATCTCCTAAACACAAGATTTATCACAAGACTCACTGCTGTCTCACAGCTGATCCATCACAAGATCCTCACTTGACATACCCACACCTGAAGCCCTTATAATCAGAAGAACACTGACATCACCTAAACTCCGCTGGTAACAAAATGTTTGGAAACCAACCCACAAGCTCGGAGAATTCACCTTCATCCTGCAACCGAGCTACAGATATTTGCCAGTGTTGGATTTTAATTTAATGTATAATGCTTAATGTTAAAGGCTACTTATTATGAGTGGATAGCAGACAAATTGGTGTAAATATAGACAAATGAATAAATAAATTTGATAATCAAATAATGTACAATATAAGTTTTCTACTTTGCCTATAGGACAGAGAAAAACTAAGTCATTTGTTGATGAAGGTGTGCCACTGGCTGTGCCCATGGTAGTAGGAGTTACTGCTATAGATGATTTTTCATAGAGGTAGTCCTCGACTTAACAACCACAATGGAGCGAACAACTCTGATCGTAATCAAGGCACCATGTGACCAGTTTCAATTTTATATGATTGTATTTGATGGTGGTCATAAAGTGAGTAATCCTGGTCATTAAACAAATCACATAAGCAAGTAAATCCAGCAAATGCTGTACAATTGGTATTTTTTGCTGTTTTCTGTTGCAAAACAGCAAAAAAGTAGCAAATAGCAGTCATGTGACTTGTACCAGTTTTAGATTTGAGAATGGATCATAAGTAGCTTTTTTTTTGGTCTGTTGTAACTTTGAACAGTTGTTAAACAACTGATCATAAATTGAGGACTACCTGTAATCTACACAGTGAGCTCCTTTGAAAAATGCATTCTTGCATATGATGTTCTTTTGAGCAGTACAGAAGAAAATTCCATATTTTTAAATGGAAATAACTTGTGTACTAGTTGTGTCCTTCTGAGCAAGATTGAATTAATATTATTCTCAATAACCATGAGACATTGTACACAGTTTGTTCCAAAGGTTATGCCAGTGCTAACTCTTTATTGTGTTATTTTAATTCTGGATAGTATGATCAAATTAAAAAGCCAGGTACTAAATAAAATAAATATATATCCCAACAGTTATCTATTGCTTATATCCATTCACATATGCTGTTACAGGAAAATATATTCATTTAAAATTTTATTTTATTTAAAATTAAAACGACAAATTTGGTAAATATGTCAGGTAAGAATCAAAACAAATATAATTTGACATACAACTTGTTAACTTTTTAAATAACAGAATGATATTTTACATGTTTACAAATACTCATTATAATTTTATTTCTAGGTGGCCATATATTTCCAACTGGCTTTTCAGAACAAAGGAACAATTACAGAAGAGGCAAGTAATTTGGATTATAATCTTCCAGTTTTTATCTCAGAGAAAATTTTGTTGTAGGATTTACCTTATGTCAGTTGGTACAGATTAATACTATGTGTTGGTAAAAAATAATTCACATCTTATTTCTTCTCTATTACAGTTTTTATGTGTTCACAAGTCTGTTCATATTATTCTTTAATATTTCAATATTTAAAGAAATGTGTTCCATAAGATTGAATCCTTGTTTATATTAACATTTATTGTTCTTCCTCCCTATATCAGAAAACTTAAAAGATGTCTTACACGACTCTTAACTTAATCAAGCTGAGCATCCACACAGCTTTTAAAAGAAATTTTTAAAAACTTGGTAAAGAAATAGGACTTGGGATGGGAAAGCCAAATTTAACCTTTCCATTGATTAACAGACAGAAATCCAGGTTTATTTATTGAGCTCCACAAATACATTTTATACAGTATAACGATTTCCAATTCAAAGAGAACCTCAATTCAGAGAGTCAGTTTTCAAAAAAGCTGTTTTTGTATTCTCAGTCAGGCCAGTAGTAGTTTTTGTACTTTTGAGAGGATAGACAACATATAGGGGTTTTTTTTCTTTAAAGGGTGATGGCTATCTAATCCAAGACAAGAAGGTTAACAATATTCCCAATCAGTTATCTTCCATTTGTGCTGCCTGGGGACTGAGGGAATTATAATCCAGTTATCATATCAACCATAGAAGCCTGTTTTACAATATAGAAGTGAATCTTTGTAGCATAAGATACTATTATTTGTTACACAACACATATTTTACATGCAGTTTATGTTGCCCGTTACTAATATATAGTTCTGTGCTTCAAATTTCTTTCATAATATTTATGAGGCAAAAGTTGCTAAAACCGAATAGAATATTGACATGTTATACAGTGAAATATCAGCTTGATAGATTTCAGTGAAGAAGACATCAGATGAAAATTATTCCTATTGCATTTGTTACTTTACATTAATGTAAATGTAATTTTATAATATTTATAATAATGACATTATTATGCAATGATGTAATGGTTTACATTTTGGAATGATATTGCTATGGATGATCGGGAATCGGTGATACCCTAATTATCACAACAGTTTGCTTTGTTAAAAGAAGATTATGCTAAAGATTTATATCTGTGATTTCTTTCTGTACAGGGAATTTTAGATACTCAGGTAATCCATCCTATCCACCAAACAACTATGATACGTATACTGGTGGACTCACTGAGGAAGAACAATTTGAAAGAGCAGTAAATAACAGCTTGAGAGAAAGAGGTAAGGCAGAACAGCTATAAAGTGAATGACATGTTATAAAATAAATGCATTTCTCTTTTTAGAGTGAGAAGCATACTTAAAAAATAACTTTTCTTTTTCTCTTAAAACTGAGACTCTCTATTTCCTTCCATGGATGCAAGTTCTTATTGCTCAATTTCATTGTATACATGATGTACAATGACAATAAAGGCTATTATTATTATTATTATTATTATTATTATTATTATTATTATTATTATTATTATTGCTCTTTTTTTTAAAGGTCATCAAAATAATACCAGAGAACCCCTGAAAACTTGATCCGCTCTTATGTATGGATAGGGGACAATCCATTCTTCAATCCAATCCGTTAAATAGATTCTGATCTAGGCTGAATTATTTCTGTGATGTATTCCACCCAGTGGGCAGCCAGAGAAGTGACTTTACTGAGAACTTCGGACTGCAAGAAATGTTATCTGCACAGAGCTTAGAAACTATGTATACTCTAAAATGACAGTTTCTCCCTCATACACACCTTCAAGGCAGCTGCCTTAAGATTGTACCCTACTGCCTCACTGGTGTATACTTATGGAGGAGTCTAGGTAATTTGCTCAGGGTCATATAGTGAGTGGACATGGAGCAGTCTGCACATGAAAATGGGGGCTGGCACAATTATGGGAGACAGTCTTGGTGCCTACTTAAGAGGGCATTTACCAAATAGCAAAGAATTGCAGCACGGGCCATTCTTGGGGTCCCAAGAGTGGCCCATGTAACACCACTGCTCCATGAGCTGCATTGGCTGCCGGTCTGCTTCTGGGTGCAATTCAAGGTGTTGTCAATCACCTTTAAAGCCCTTCATGGCATGTGCCCAGACTATGAGGGACCAACTTATCCCAATGGAATTGCCCCAGTCCACCCATGCCAGCAGAGGAGGCATGCTGTGGGCTCCATTGGCCTAGGTATTCCAGCCAGCAGGATCCAAGAGAAGGGCCTTCTCTGCCATTGCACCTGCCCTTTGGACATCTTGTCCCTTGGAGTGAAGTCAGTTCCAACCCTCCTAACCCTTCTGTAAGAGCCTAAAGACCTACCTCTGCCAGTTAGCTTGGGGCCCCAATAGGGGAGTATCACAGTGAAAGTGGTTGATAGTTTAACAACAGATCCTACCTCCTCCAATTCTTTTCCTGCTCTCTCCATCTTTTAATTGGGCCACAGTCCAATACTTTATAGTATTTTATTTATGTTTTTAAATTTTGGTATATCTTTTATCTTTTTAGATTGTCTGCCACCCAAAGTTATGATAGTTAAGATGGGTAGCCAATAAATTTTACAAATAAATAAATAGACATAGAAATCCAGATCTGTTAGTCCTAATGCTGATACAGTCTGTCAACACTGCATTATCTGAGAGACAGCACCATCCACTGCTGCCTGGACTTCAGAACAATTCAACACCCTTGAATGTAGTTACTAGTTCTTTAACTGATTTCTTACCTTTCGATAATATATACTTCATTTGTTTTATAGCTAAAAGGGATATTTGGCTAATGTCTGTGCCTCCTGCTTAATAAACAACAGTTTGAGATATAGCATGCAGATGGATAAATGGGTACCTAAAGCAAGACTCTGGTTAAAGATCTTTGCCTTGTTCAGAGTTGAGTAGGAGATGACAATAGTGGTATGAGCAGTGAGGAGAAGGAGGCCTGGGAGGCTTGAGATGGGGGCCTGGAAAAGATATCCAAGAAATCATTTTCCAATAGTTTGCCTGACATCTGGACAAGAAGCTGCTGCTATTGTGCTGCCCATCTATTTCACACCTAATAGTTCATGTGTTTTGCAGATGTCTACACAGAGCTGTTGTTACTCATATTGACCATGTAGCATTAACAACAATGGCAAACTCTTTATACTTCTATAGGTTTTGTATTCAGAAGGAAAAGTGGAATCTTGTTTTCCTCTACTCTTGCTGTTTGTATAATATTTGATTATAGTTGCAGTTGTGTGAGATGACTACTCTTAGACTGTCTGAAATAATAACACATCAATTTTAAGTGTCTGGAAATTTTAATTTGCATAATAAAGGCAAGAGGTTATGTGGACAGCATTTGTGGCTGCTTAAATCAATTCAAGGGTCAGCTGTCCCCACCCCACCTCTTTTTTTTATATCCCACTGAAAACATTTCTTTTCTGCATAACTCAGGACATTCCCATTTCAATAGATGATTGTACTCTCTCAGTTTTTCTCCTAATAGAATGCAAGTATTTAAAACTTGTGTATATCCTCCAAGTTCTTGGCCAGGATGCAGGAAGTGCCAAGTGCTGCCTCTTACATTGTGTTCAATAAAGGTTTTAAATAGCTCTGGATGCTCATTAGTTTGTGTTCCCAGGAAATACAGTGACTTATGATTGGCTACTATTTACAAAGCCACAGCTGTGTTAGTTTATTTCACGCAAGAAAATTGCCACAGAAAGTCAGAAAATTGTGATACTAATAATATGTATTGTAATCACTAAGAAAAAAGATGTCATAATTATGGTATCTCTAGTCAGTACAAACAAATAACTAGAAACAGCTGAATGCTAAGTACCCTAACTGTGGAGACATAAGCCTAAGAGTTTGTATGTGTAAATAGAACAAGATATTTATTTACATTCTAGAACATACATTCTAGAAATTTTGTACCTGATGGGAATAAAACTTCATACCTCATACTTTATCTTGCCAAACTTTGTTTTGGTAAAGATATCCAGAGTCATAATTGTCATAATTAACTCATACTCTATTATTAAAATAGGTTTAAAAACAAAAATATATTTATCTCTTCATCATGATGCATCTTGCAAAATCAAGTAAGGAAAACAAAACACTATGTAATCACTTTGACCGCATAATCTAAAATGTGTAAAACAGCAAAAAGTCTGAGTTGTGCAGGAACTCTAGTGAAAAAAGTATATAATATAATGTGAGAAAACAGCATTTGATGTTCTTTTTAATAATTTTTAATATTGCTACATCTAGAATAAGAAACATAAAAATTAATTTTTAAATAGTATTTAATGTTTCAGTTACAAGTGTAAAATATATTACTATACTTTTGGTTCCTTCCTCCCAAATGTTTGGCGAAGCAATTTCTAACAAAAAGTTTTCATACATCCTTATTTTTATTATGAGTGCAGATAATACTTTCTGGAAGTTTGCTTTTTATTGCTAGAATAAATTTTATTTGCAGCACAGTGTTTGGGGTCACTATTGCTTGAAAGCAAATTAGTCTGGCAGGTTTACTTGCTGTGTTGAGCTGTAAAATCTTTAATTAACAACTGGAAATGTGAACTTTATTTTGAATTGGCACTGGAAATCTTTTATTATGGTTGTCATAACCATCTATTAGATTATGCGATGAGATACATCTATGCACAAGTGCCCACCCAATGCCAAAAATACTTTTTAGAAAAATTTATGGAACAGTCTATGAAAACACGTGCATTCTTTGACAAGGCAAAAAACTGCTTATGACTTAGAAAAGCTCTAATTAGAAAAACACTTAATTACCATCTCCTGATAGGATGTGTTTCGTTTCCTGCCCCATATAATAAAACTACTAAGGCTTAAATCGGTACTATTGTCAAAGAACTGATAAAATAATATTCTGTACTAAAATTATTATAATGGTGTGTGAGAAGTTATGTAATTTTGTGTTAGAAAAATGTTTCTCGATTAGGCATCATCCAGATGCATTAATTTACTTACAGCTCCTAAAAACAGTTTAAATCTGTAGAAACCTTACTGCTGATAATTTAGGTATATGTGTCATTCAGAACTTACTGAAGACTTTTAAAATTTGCTTTAATATATAGTTGCAGTCACATGATTGTCATTTGCAACCTTCCCTATCAGCTTCACCAGAAAGTCAATGGGAAGTGAAGGTCACAAGTTGTAAAATTGCCCGACTCATGCACCATCCTCTAGCCCCTCTGTGCCCGCATTGGGCATTTGTGCATCCTGCATACCGTTGCATTCCTTCCAGTCAAAGAGATGGTATTTTCTCAAATCAGTAATTCAGCTGTTCATTATATTTTATTTTTCATTCTTTGAGATTAAAAAAGGATGATACTGAAGCCTGTGAGGGGGGAAGTAAGGTGGGGCATGCATACACTAAAGAGTATATCAGTGTTAGCACCTTTTTTGGCACCGAGTGCCAAAACGGGAGAGCGTGGGCATGCATGGGGGAGCCCTGGAAACCGGAAGAGCAGCTCCCCAGTGTTCATAGTGGGAGCACGCGGAACTCAGAAGAATAACAGATGACGGCTGGCATGCCCGGAGAGATGGCTCTGTGTGCCACTTCCAGCATGCATGCCATAGGTTTGCCATCATGGGTATATACTGTAGTTTGAATGTATTCTGTGCTGTGTTTCCTCCAGTACCATTGCATAGGTGCATCTTTTCATTTCTTTTGCCTTTTGCTTCTTCTGACTTGCATCCAAACTGCATTTCCAAGAGTGATTGGTCATGTATTCTTTTTATTATATGCAAATGAGCTTTCTGAATTTGGGCAAATGAAATAATGTCTTGGTGTTACAAGTGATGCAAATTGAACTTGATTCCTGCTGACTTCAAAGCTTACTTTGTAGAGCTTTTGTCAGGAATACAGAAGTGATTTGCCACTACCTTTCTGCAAGCTATTTTTTTCAACTTCCCTATCTAGCCTGCAGCCCCAGTATTGGAAGTACCATCCAAATACTAACCAGGCTCAACTCTGCTTAACTTTCAAGTTTAGATGAAGTCATCCAGCTGCTGCAGACCGCTGAGGCCCAACTGAATTATCAAAAATTATAAAAATAAATATTTAAAATTATAATTTTTAATTATATGCCCAAGCAAATACATTAATTGGAAAAAGAAAGAAAGAAATAGTTTTGTTGTATATAAACATTTTTTTGGCTTTATTTTGCATCTGTGGTTTGGCTTCTTTTATTCTTCTCAGCTCAGTTTCTCCTTTAAGAACAAAGTTGCTCTATTTTTTTTTACAATCCAACAGCCTCCCAAGTTCCTAATATTTCAAAGCAATATTGCTTACATTGGCTAGAAATTTTGGAAATTGCTGTTCCAGTATACCTGACAGGCACAAGACTTAAGATAACTGCTCTTATGTGTGTCTTAATATTGCTAAGTCTTGCTATTAAAGAATCCTTTTAAAATGTATTCATTTATTAAGAAATGTATATGGCCACCCATCTTAAATAAATAATCCTTAGTAGTTAGTACCAATTTAGAAAAAAAAAAAGTTAAAATACTCCAATTCAAAGTAAAACACAAGACACCATATAAATTTCCCTAATGCCCAGGGGAAAAAGTTAAGTCACGATGGCCTTCTAGGAAACAAAATTGGGGACCTCTCAGAGAGGACGCTGTTGCATAGGATAAACTGTATGGAAGAGAGAAGACACATTTCCTCTATTCCTTCGATGATTACAACTTACGATGATTTGCACCTCAATTAACTCCTATCCAGATTGCATCAAAACCTGGACATGTATTAGCTCTTTTACTTGCAATGCATATATTCTACATTTTTACCCTGTTTTCCCCAAAATAAGACATCCTCTGATAATAAGCCCAATCAGGCTTTTGAGCACATGGCAATAAGGCCAAGCATTTATTTCAGGGTTCAAAAAAATATACGACAGGGTCTTATTTTTGGGGAAACACGGTAATGTATTTGTTATTTTGCTACTGTCCTTTTTTACAATTACTTTCCATTCCTTACAATGGAAAAAGTTTTGTACATTTTGAGCTGAAAAATATTTCATTTTTTCAAAATTCTCATTCTTAATAAGGGTGGGTATACATTGTAGCTGTACAGTAGTGTCTTCTGGGTGCCTTTCAGATATTTTTTGACTACTTTTCCCATCCCAACCTTGTATTCTATGGGTGATAAGAATTTTAGCCTAACATCTAAAGAATTGTAGATTGGGAAAAACCTTTCTAGAAATACCATACTATACCATACCATTTTTGAGAATACCCAAGAGATCTTTTTAAGCCTCCAATTTATTTTCAAATTCTTCATTTAAATATCAATCGTTTGTAAATATATTTCATTTCCAGATTGCAAAGTTAAAAGTATGTTTCTGTGCTTTTTCAAGCTGACTAAATCCTATTATGAATCAGAGTTAGGATGTTTGTTACATTGCTGATCTTTCCAGAAAAATCCTTTGCTGTATAAACCACATAATAGCATGTTTAAATTGTGAATTCAATGGTGGATTAGTATAAAAAGTGTCTCTCTGTGTGTCTGTGTATGTGTGTATTCATCCTTTTCACTCTATTCTGCATTAGATGAAATCCAGAGTGACATAGAAAATGCTAGATACTTGCAAATAATCCCTGGGCTTCAAATAAGGCAGACAATAAACAAGTCTATAATAGAGTTACAGCTTCCGTAGACCCCATCTGTTTCAAAATAGCCCTAATTCTGCTTACTATGCGGAATGTTTTGTTGACTGGGGTTTGGCCTACTTTCTCTAATGTGCTGCCTGTGAACCTCTGGAGACATCTGCTGGAAGAGGTGAAGCAGGACCTGAGATAGAATTCCTAATTTACTGGAACAGTAACTGTTAATTTGTTTAAAAGCTATAAAAATGTCTCCTACATTTAATTGACAGTTTAATTGATCCTGGATAATACCAGTTTTGAAAGGGCTCTTTATATAATGAAAGCAAAGACAATGTAAACAATCAGGAAGTATTGATTTCTTGATCTCAAAGGAAGAAAGACCCAAAGGAAGAAGATTTTACTTTGACCTTCTGTATTTTTAAGGCTTCTGACACCAGAAAAAAAGTGAAATCACTTGCATATTGTGTTCCTTTTTAAGACTGGTTGCATTGAAACCCAGTCTGGGAACATTAAAGCCAGAAGTTATTATACACCTTTAAGAAAGTGCTGTGGTGGTGTTAGCATTTACAATGTTTCAGAGACACCGTTTAGTTTAAATAGTAGCTGTAGGAAGCGTAAGATGACCACAGTAGGATAACTCATCTAACTCTGTTATAGATGACAATTGTTAAAAGGATGGCAGGCTAATTAGTGTGAAGCACTCCCATTTCCAATAGTATTAGGGAGGCTAGAGAAGTATATAATTCAGTCTTTCCCAACCTAGTGTTCTTATGCGTCCAAATCCTAGAATTTAGAAGTGCTTAAAGTACAGTGCAGAATGATAGCAATTCCTATTGTTGTTTTATCCCCAGATTTTGCTATTGAAGGAAGTAGTTTAGCTTCCTTGTTAGGCCTTTTAATTAGTTAGTTGTACCTTCCAAAAACTCAAATGGCCCTTTATAAAGCCACCATATTCCAAGTAAAAACACAATGTTTAATCTTACCTAATGGATTGTTCCTATATAGAACTATTTTTACAATTATTAACTAAATTATTTAGCAGCTTTATCTTCCCTGAAAATTCTTTATACCTGTTTTGGGAGGCTTGTTATTGAATTGTGCTAACTATGACATATAGCCGTGGGGCACAGTGGTTAGAATGCTGGCTGCCGGCTGCCAGCAGTTCGGCAGTTTGATTCCCACTGGCTCAAGGTTGACTCAGCCTTACATCCTTCCGACGTTGGTAAAATGAGGACCCAGATTATTGGAGGCAATATGCTGATTCTGTAAACTGCTTAGAGACGGCTGTAAAGCACTGTGAAGTGGTATATAAGTCTAAATGCTTTTGCTATATTGCAATTTAGTTAGCAATTTCTGCTGATTTCTTTTTTCAAAATAGTAAACAAAAATGAACTTGTATGACAAAAAAAATCCAGTTTCATTGTTTCCTATGGAAATGCCTTAAAATAATAGAAAAATATTATTCCTGAGAACACAGACCCCAGTTGGGCTTCTGAATGCAGAAGAAAAGTGCTCACTGTGTGTAGATGTTTCACTACATGCATAACTTTTGGATTATATCCAAGGATTTGAAGTTTCAAATCAGTGTAGATCATATTATAAAAGGAATATTACCTTAGAATTCTAAAAGAGTTAGATGCCCATATTTCATTTCAAATGATAAAACCCAGGTACTTCTCAGTTTAATATATTAACTATAGAAATAAATATGGGCTTGATACAAAGTTAGAAGAATGTATATTAAATTTGACATTTATTTTTTGTTTGGTTGGTTGGTTTTACAGGCAGCAATACAAGGCATTACACCAATGAAAGGAGACCATATGGCTTCTGGCTTTCACCAGAAGAACTATCCGCTGAGGAACTCAGAAGGCAGAGACTTAATAGATTTGAGAGGTGGCAGTAGTCTTAAAGTACTATATATAAAGGGCTCTTCATAGCTGTCAAAAGATGGTGAATATTGTTCATTTACTGTAAGCTATTTCTGTTTCATGAAATATATATCATGGAGGCTATCTGAAGCTATCTGTGAGTGAAAAAGTTGAGCCTGCTTGGCACATAGACTACCAAATATAAAACTGAAATGCAAAAATGCAAACTAAACATCTTTAAAAATTCACCATACCATCTAAAATTCTATAGCTACCTTATACATATTAGTTCTTTTCAATGAATAGTTTTTGGTATCTTAAGTTGAATAAAAGTTTACAGAATAAAAATTAGAATTGAACATAGATTTGGTCAGGTCATTGAAATGCATGGCCCATGAATACAGCACTTTTATGTTCTCCAAAAATTACTGAAATTGAAGAATGATTTACTACAGAAATGCTTTTTTACAAGTTGCACATTTAGAATATGACAACATCCTACAATTTTTTGTATGAATGAGAAAGTAACTGCGTAACATGAATATGTTGTAGCTATAAATTGTAGCTAATTATTTTGTATACAAGATGTATTTGTATTTTTTTATTATGTTAAAGAAACCAAAGTTTGAAAACTTTGAATTCTTCCTTCAGTCTCATTTGAAGTACATTTTGGAATTCACATTGATTAATTTGGGTGCAGCCCATTAAGCCTTACTAATTTTATTTTATAAGAAACAGCAACAGTACAGCTTACTACATTTTTAATTATTATGAATTTGTAAATATAAATTATTTTGATGTCCATCTCATATCTTACTCCCTTTCCCTGGAATATTCATCATGGCCTTCCCAAAATTGAGAAACTAATATTTTGTGGAAAGGGAGGGGAAGAAGGAACAAAGTTCTGCCATAGCCATAAAATATTCCATGTAATATTTATCATCAGACATTATGATTTGTGATTTAACGTGTTCTGATAAAAGAAACCTCTTCAACTTGACATTTCAGTTTATATCAAGTATTTTTTCTTAAACCATTGTAATATTTTCTACTTGAGATCACTCAGTGCCTTCCCCAATAAAGTGTATATTAAAAATCATATTTTAAGTTTCTTGAATTTTTTTGAATTTTTATAATATTTTCAATGTTCATACTATTGTTGTCTCCATACTTTGTTAATGAACCATCAATGAGCTGCAACTGAGCTCTGTTATTGCAACTTGGTTATTTACATCTTATTTACTGTCTAAACCAAGACAGATGATCTCATGCTGATTTTGAGCTTCAGAACAGGAACCAGAATTGATCATGGCTCTTCCACAATATGCTTCAAAGATATGCACGGAGGCCATACTTTTGGGCAGTGAGCTTTGGACTTATTAGGGCAGGCTCATCGAGGACCATCCTACAGAAGGAATGAGATTTGAAAGTACACAAAATTATCTGCTACAACGTCCTACCTGTCAATGACTTCTTCAGCTTCAACCGCGATAATACACGAGCACACAATAGATACAAACTTAAGGTAAACCGCTCCAAACTCGATTGCAGAAAATACAACTTCAGCAACAGTGGTCAATGCCTGGAATGTACTACCTGACACTGTGCTTACTTCCCCAAACCCCCATAACTTTAACTTTAGACTGTCTACTGTTGACCTCACTCCATTCCTAAGAGGTCTGTAAGGGGTGTGCATAAGCGCACCAACGTGTCTATCATCCCTGTCCTACTGTCCCCATTTATTTGTATCCTTATTCTGTATTCATAATCATATCTGTAATCTCATGCATGTTTGACAAATAAATAAAAATAAATAAATAAAAAATAAAACAATGCTTCCCAGTGTCCATTGTGTTTCTAGATTTTAACATTAGACAAAAATTGTTTTAAAATAAATGTTCGAAATTCAAATTGTATTATTTTAAAACGGGGGTCCTCAAACTTGGCAGCTTTAAGACTTGTGGACTTCAACTCCCAGAAGAATTCTGTCAGTTGAAGTCCACAAGTCTTAAAGCTGCCAAGTTTGAAGATCTCTGTTTTAAAAGCAATCTTTATGTACACTGAGAGCATATGCACCAAAGACAAATTCCTTGTGTGTCCAATCACACTTGGCAAATAAAGAATTCTATTCAATACAATTTTTTAAAAACTCTTTAATCCTAATTTAAAAAGGAATTTTAATTAACTTTATAAAATAGGAAGTATATTTTGAAGTTAAACTGTAAAATTGCCATGAAATACTTTGTATTTAAAGTAAAATATAGTACTTCAGTAACTGCCTATGTACTGATTGTTGAAGTTACCATGGGAACAGCACATTTCTCATGATATTAGTGTATAAGGCTAGAATAAATTGTCAAAAATGCACAAACATCCAGGGTGACTCCATTTTGCATGAAAACTATGCAGGATTTATTTTTTGTTTACATTTGTTGTGAGATACAAGTTTCTTTCATGTCCTTGTATTGCTACTGTTTTGCAAAATAAGGTTCAGGAATTTATTCCTCCCTACCCTCTGACCTCACCAAAGTGACTGTTAGGAAAAAATTCATTCTCAGGATAAAAAGAAAACTCTTGATATTGGAATATTCTATTTATGGATTGAATTATGTCATAAAATGTCATGAAAGTTCTATGACTTGAATAGCTTACTGTTAATCAGTGATGTCTTAATGCATTTAATAAAGTGGATACAGTATATTATCAATTGAGATTAATATGATTAAGTCCATTCTGTATTACATGTATACTTACTTTAAACATACTATCAGAAGTCAGAAATTTTTCAATTTAGCTAAAAAGCAAAGAATTGAGTATTTAAATATTTCTGCTTTCTGAATGAAAGGAGGGTAAATTTTATGTCTTTTTGTGGCATTTAGCCTTCTGAATCATGCTTCATATATAATAATCCCAGATCTTCGCACTTTCCGATGTGCCTTGAAGACCTTTCTGTTTCAACAAGCAGGGCTAGCATAAACATCTAAATTCTATGCCAAGGTCTTCGCAGATACACCAAATTGACTCAATTTATTATTTACTGTTTATAAGGGAAAAAAAATTATATGCATATGAAATCCTAATCTGTTCACCGCCCTGAGTCCTTCGGGAGAAGGGCGGTATAGAAATTCAATAAATAAATAAATAAATATATGCAGAAAAGAAACAAGAAGTTTCTAAATTAGTTACAGGAAACATTGGAAGCTGGTGTTTCCACTGAATAGATGTCATAAATTATGAACTGGAAAGATGTCCTATAGTCCTTATACTGAGAGAGTCTTGAACTGACTGCTAGTTTTGCTTAAGATACTTAAAACTAAAATATTTTGCGTAATTAATTCAAAAACAACTATTGAAAATTATACCTGAATTAATCATATGATACTTTGTCATCAAAATGTAAGCTTTTAACGTATGCTTTAGAGCTACTCACAAAGCAACGTCTACCTCCATTTTTTAAAATAATGAAATTTAAAAGGTGACAACAACAAATTATTGTGTCTCAACAAACTCATTGCCACATTTTGCTCAGAAAAACTTTGATTTGGTTTGGTCCAAGCCAGACAGTAATAATTTCTAAGATAATGAATACTGACTATATATAATCCTTGATTTACAACCATCTGAGCCCAAAACTTCCATTGCTAAGCGAGACATTAAGTTGCACCCCATTTCACAATCTTTTTTTGCCACAGTTGTTAAGTGAATCATGCAGTTGTTAAGCAAATCTAAATCCTCCCATTTTCTTGTTGGAAGTCAGCTGGGAAGCTTAAAAATGGTGATCAGATGACTATAAATAGATGCCAGTTATCAAGTGCCCAAATTTTGATCACATGACCATTGATTATGGTCATAAGTGTGAAAAGCAGTCAAATCTTTTTTTTTCAGTGCTGTTGTAACTTTGAATGGTTACTAAACAAATGGTGATACGTAACGAATTACCTGTATTGCAGTATTACATTTCCAGTGTTCCTTAAAACTGCAAAATTTGATAAATGTGTCCTTAAGGAGACAATTTATCACTGGTATATATGCAGATTCAAAATAGACTAGATACATAGATGTATCTCTCAGATACTGAAAAAACAAAATACATACTTTTTGTCTCTGCTTGCTCACTGCTGTAGAAAAAAAATTATTTTAGGTGAAGTGGAAATTCTAGTACAAGGTTTTCTGTCTTTCTGTGTGGAAAAACGAACCTAACTAAAGTAGGAAAGAAAATGGTTATAAGTCAATTAATAGTATCACTTGGATTCCCCAACCTAAATAAAATTATGAATGAGTAAAAGCAAAAAACCCTACAAAGTTGGTATTCATCTCTCATCTACTGCAGTTGAGTTATTCAGTTCTTTACTTCCCGGTGCCATTTAAATATGCCATTTTACAATTCATAATTCCTAAGTCAGTTTGTAAATGTAATACAGACACAGAGCACCAAGATGAAAAAAAAATAGGTTTATTTCTGTTCAAGAAGTGTTCAATATCCACTAGGCATATTTCATGCAAACCTGACACCTGCCGATATTTTGGCGTTGTTCTTGTTGATCTTTGATAGTCCCTGAGACAGGGGATGATACAAACTGTGTCTCATTGTTCACTGTAGCCAGCCAGAAACTGTATTCATTAATAAAAAAGTGACATGTTCCTTGTTGACCCTGACATTCAATAAAGGGTGCTGATCGGAAGTCCTCCAGGCAGCTTCCAGGTGATGTGAGAGATTGCCCGCCTCCTTGGTCACCAGATCCTGTATGCTGAAAAAAGAAAAAAGAAAGATATCAGCTATGCCCATAATGGCGAACCTATGTCATGCGTGCCACAGGCGGCACATGGAGCCATATTGGTGGGCACACGAGCTCAGCTCTAGCGCACATGTGCGCACTGGCCAGCTGATTTTCGGGCCTTCTGGGTCCACCAGAAGTCAGGAAACACGCTTTTTCTGACCTCTTGGAGGGTAGGGAAGGCCCGTTTTTCACTCTCCCCAGGCTCCAGAGCCTTACTAGGAGCCTGGGGAGAGCAAAAACGGCCTTCCCCACCCCCTAGAGGCCCTCCGGAGGCTGGAAATGGCTCGTTTCCTGACTTCCGGCACCACCGGGGGTGAGGAACGCTGTTTTTGCCCTCCCCAGGCTCCTAGAAAGGCTCTGGAGCCTGGGAGAACAAAAAACGGGCCTTCCAGTCCCACCAGAACTCAGAAAATGGACCGTTTCCGGCCTCCGGAGGGCCCACCATGCCATCACGTGCCAAAAGCGGGGGTAGCGCATGGGTGGTCGTGCGCACATGCGCGGGGGGTGGGGCACATAGAATTATGGGTGTGGGCACTCATGTGCATGAACCCCCGACACTGCCTCCGCTTTTGGCATGCAATGGCAAAAAGGTTAGCCATCACTGACCTATGCTATCCAATCATACATACTCAGTAATAACTGCTTTTCTGGATTTCTAATCAGATTGCACTCTGAAGCTACAGTTATAAATTTAATTCAGGCTCGAAGCACTGATGTTTAATACATATTGGGCACTTTTGATCTTTTCCATTTATTCTTAGTACTGGTCTTCTAACTAAATGCAGTACAGGAGGTTCAACATTCTATACAATATCAAGCAGCTCACATTAAAACAATGCATTGTTGTGAGTGGACAGAGGGGGGAAAAACCCAAATAGCTGTTTATAGAGAAACCCATTGGTTTCTAATCATTGCTGCTGCTACATGTTTTGTAAGCATCTTAGCTATTTCAGTACATTCATCTCATTATAATTGATCTATAACTGATTCCAGTAGACTGGAAAACTTACTAATAAATGGTATTGGAATTTTTACATTCCTATAAAATATAGATAGTCCTCACTTAACAACTGCCCTCTTTAGCAACTTTTTAACGTAATGACGGCATTGTAAATCGCCCAATCTGGTAGTGATGAAGGCGGGTGGTTCGGAGAACCGGTAGCAAAAATCCCTGCCCACCCCCCTCCGCCCATGCCCAGCTGAGTTGCACAATCATCAGAGGCTTTTTTTAAAAAAAATTAAAAGCATTTTTTCTACAACCTCTTCGGCCGAAAAAATGCTTTTAAAAGTAAAAAAAGCCTCTGACGATCCCAGCTGAGTTGCCTGATCGGCAGAGGCTTTTTTTCTTTTAAAAGCCTCTGACGATCCAAGCTGAGTTGCCAGATTGGCAGAGGCTTTTTTTCTTTTAAAAGCCGCTGATGATCCAAACTGAGTTGCCTGATCGACAAAGCCTTTTTTTAAAAAAAAAGCCTCTCCTGATCAGGCAACTCAGCTGGGATTGTCAGAGCTTTTTGAAAGCATTTTTTTACAACCTCTTTGCCGAAGAGGTTGTAGAAAAAATGTTTTTAAAAGTAAAAAAAAAAAAAATTGGCCACGCCCACTCAGTCACATTACCCCCCCACCAAGCCACACCCACAGAACCAGTAGTAACAAATTTTAGATTTCACCACTGCCCCAAACAATGAAATCCACCCCCTAGGTGGGGGTGGAGAAGCAATACTATATTATTGAAATGTATAATTAAATAATAAATTGGGGACATTTCATTGGAAAAAAATTGTCTGCTTTAAATTTACTTCTAAAAAATAAGAATCAAGTTTATTACACTTTTATTGCAGCAATATTTTATAGGAGAACTGTAGAAGTAAATTATTACAATACCTTTTTGAACTAAGGTAGGATAAAAGATTGCTTTACATCTATAGAAATTCTCAATCATCCAGATCATGGTTGTCCAAAAGCTGCTTTTCAAAAGGCAACTGGACTTTTTTGGCCTTTTCTTTTGAAAACATTTCACTTCTTATCCAAGAAGCTTTTTCAGTTCTGAACTGAAAAATTTTCTTGGATGAGAAGCAAAACATTTTCAAGAAAAAATCCCTCAAGAAAGTCCAGTTGCCTTTTGAAAAGCATCTTTGGTTTAGGCTGCTTTATGGTTTACTTCAGAGTTAATAGCAGTGGTGAAATCCAATTTTTTTTACTACTGATTCTGTGGGCATGGCTTGGTGGGTGTGGTGTGGCTTGGTGGGCGTGGCTTGGGTGTGGCAGGGGAAGGATACTGCAAAATCTCCATTCCCACCCCACTCCAGGGGAAGGATATTGCAAAATCTCCATTCCCACCCCACTCTGGTAGCCAGAGGTAGTATTTGCTGGTTCTCCGAACTGCTCAAAATTTCTGTTTCCAGTTCTCCAGAACCTGTCAGAACCTGCTGGATTTCACCCCTGGTTAATAGTCATATATTTATCAGATAGAATCCAACTATAAAGTAAGATACTGTGATGATTTTAAGAGTACTCTGAAAGCATGAAACATTTGTTAATGAACAAATGACAACTGCAGTTATCAGGTCAGTATTATAGGAATTTATACTAGAGTTTTTTATGACAATATTCCATGTTAGAGCCTATATGGTGGCACAGTGGTTAGAATGCAATATTGCAGGCTAACTCTGCCGACTACCAGGAGTTTGATCCTGACTAGCTCAAGGTTGGTTCAGCCTTCCATCCTTCCGAGGTCGATAAAATGAGGACCCCAGATTGTGGGAGGCAATATGCTGACTCTGTAAACTGCTTAGAGAGGACTGTAAAGCACTATAAATTGGTATATAAATCTAGGTGCTAGTGCTAATTAGATCATACTAATTCAGCCTTACCATTAAGAATGAGTAACCTATCCAAAGACTTCTCCAGTTTGGTGGACAAGAAGGAATGGATTGATCTTGACTATGAACTGCAACAGCTTGGGCAGGAGCTTCACATACTACACATCTACTAATATAGTGCTCTATTTCTTCATCTGAGAGGGGCATCATGGGCAACGGAGCTGCACTTGAAAGCCAGTAAGATTTATCATTTCGACTTGCATAGTAGCAGACTTGATTGACATTGCAGTAGGTAAAAGGCATCGTGCTAAACACCGGAAGACAGGATCCAGCCAGACCTAGAAAACAATTGAGATTTAATTACCAATCCAAATATTAGCAATATTAATAACTGCTAGAGTAGATTTATTCCTTATTTTAGTTGTACAAAACCAAAAAGTGATGAAGATTTTTGATGCAGAATTTCTAAACAAAAGCTAACATATGTGTCCCAGAATAAACAACTACACAAATCAGGTGGTTTTGGGGTTTGTTTGTTTTTTGCTTACTGTAGAGTCTAAATTTTTAAGTGCTATGTAAACAACTTTATTACAATGGGAATTTTAGAATAAAGATTAAATATTTTCATAACGATACAGTCCATTTGGAGAAAATAAATGTCAAATGTCAGTTTCAAATGTTGGATAAGAGTAGAAGAGTCTTGCCTGAATCCCTGATGAAATAGTCCCAGTACTGTAAATATTTCTGAGATAAATGAACCAAAATATGGCACAAACCAAACCAGGTTTTGCTCACAAACCACCATACAAGTTTTGATTGCTGATATATATTCAGCTAAAAGGATATAAGTTGCACCTCCAGTATTTTGAGAAAACATCAAAGATATTACTATAACCAATCCTGTAATTTGGATTATGTATAGTAAATTTTGTTATTTATCCTTAATTTTTTTTAAATGGAAATAGTAGCACTTGTCCATAGTAAAACACTTAGCCAATTCCATATTTTATATAAATTAAAATGCCAGAAGAAACTTAGTTCATTTTAAAATGTTTGTAGTAACATCAGGATTGTAACATGCTCTCCAAAATCATGTCTAAAACTCTAGTAATGTAGGTGTGATCAGGCATGTAAAATTATTGCAAATAAAACCAAAGTTGCAACCCTTTGGGTATTCCACCTTCAGCAGAGGCAACCTGATAATGAAGGTTCAAGTAGGAGAACAGAGAAAATAACTATTACATGAAAGAAAATGGTACTTCAAAAAATAGAAAATACTTAGTCCTTATCATATAACAGCAGATAGTAGAACAACATAGATTCAGATTCAGGTGGCTATGGTTTATAAGAAAAAGTCTGATAACATTAGTTTCTAAATACATTTAACAAATGTCATATAATAAAATGAATGGACAGTCAATTTGTTATTCCTAGTAAACTGATCTATTACACCTAATAATAGACTTCATAAAGGGATCATATGTTGGAAGCTCCCCAACTTTAGCTTAAGAGAAGAATTTAGATATAATACAATTTGCAATAAAAGGGCAAAATATTCCATTTTTTAAAAGTAAAGATACTATAACACTCACCAAGATCTTGATTATGGGCTTTCTCCTGCCCTTCAAAATACAGCAGGCTGTATCCAGTCCACAATCTTGTCATTCCCTCTGGGCAAAATGGTTCTGTTTCTGACTGACTATGCAAAACAAGCAGGAACCCACTACTCCATTTGGATGCTGATCCTGGTGGCCCTGGAATCCCAGTTTGGCCTGGAAGACCTTAAAGAATGGAGAAAAGGTAGACAACTAAAAACCTACTTAAAAGTTGGGTCCATTTTTAAAAAAAATACTTTTCTAGAATTTGTTTGAGAGTGGTTGAGGAGTCTTTATTCCTAGACTTGATATCTATATCTATCTATCTACCTACCTACCTACCTACCTGTTCTCTATCCATCCATGCATCTATCTATTCTCTCTCTATCCACCCATCTATCTATCTATCTATCTATCTATCTATCTATCTATCTATCACCTATTATTTCCCCCCCTCCATTCATCTATCATCTATCTATCTATCTATCTATCTATCTATCTATCTATCTATCTATCTATCATCTATCTATCTATCTATCTATCTATCTATCTATCATCTATCTATCGGCAGTAAGATGGCAATTTTCTCAAACATTCAGACATTTGACCTCAAAAATGTAGAGAACTCAGATTCTGCTCATACGGGACAGAAACATCAGGATGCAGGTTCAATATTTCCAAGTAAAAAAAAAATCACAATCGCCAATATTTATTATCTAAACATTATCCATTTGCAAAATAAATATACTTCTAAAAGAAGAGCAAATAAAATTGAGTAGAACCTTGTGGTCCTGGGTTTCCTTCTTCTCCCATGTCACCTTGATCACCATGAGGTCCTGGTGGTCCTAGCGAGCCTTCTAGCCCTTGCTCACCTAATGAACCTTCTTCTCCTTTATTTCCTAAAATACATCACATTTATTTGAGAATAGATATAATTCCACACTATGCATATGTAGCTATCCCTTTTTCTGTCTCTAAAGCAAGCACCAGACTCCTGTTGCGTTGATACTACAAGCTTTCTGATACTAAACTCACATTTGGCATTACATTGTGGAAATATAACACTTCATATCAGCATTTTTCAAATTTGGCAACTTTAAAATGTGTGGAGTTCAACTTCCAGAATTCCTCAGTGAGCATGGGGAACTCCACATATCTTAAAGTTGCCAAGTTTGAAAAACAGTACTTTGATGTAAAGTAGAATAAGAAATTTGGTTCAGTGGAAGGAAAACACTGTAAAAATGTGTGACATAAAGCTGGAGGTAAAATGAACCCGCACAAACATAGGGATGGACCAATCTTAGATAAACATTTGATTTATGTATTTCTATCCAGCCTTTATTATTTTTACAAATAATTCAAGGTGGGGAACATATCCAAACACATCTTCAATCTCCTATTTTCCCCACAACAGCCCTGTCAGGTGGATTGAACTGAGAGTGAGTGACTGGTCCAAAATCCATGAAAGTTGGTTTTCATGGCTAAGATGGGACTTGAACTTACAGTCTTTCTAGCCAGATGCCTTAGCCACTAGACTGAACTGGCTCTCACATTTATACTTTGATATGCCCTGACAGGGAGCTATACACAACATGTTTAATTACAGGATATTGCCAAAGTGTTGGACCTGAAAAGTTCAGCCTTTCTGTGTTAGGAGTTGGGGAAATTTTAGAATTTAAGACACCCATTTTATTCCTTAAATCCATTTCCAAAACAGAAAAGTGACTACTTTGCATTTTAAAGTAATTATTGGATGTTTCATACACCTATTTTATTCCCTAAGACAGCTCTAGTACCTGGAGGTCCAGGAAAGCCAATTGGCCCTCTTAATCCTACAAAGCCTGGTGGTCCTCGTGGGCCTAATACTCCAGGAGGCCCTGGAATCTTAGGACATGATGAGTAATCAACACTTCCAGGCTCTCCTGGATCACCTGAAATAAGCAGCATTAAATACCTTATTAAGAGTGCATTAGATATCAGTAAAAAGAAATTCTTCTCAACGTTTTGCCCATTTTATCTAAAAGTGATTCAGTGGAAAGGGAATAAAATAACTTAAAGAAATTATTATGAGAAATACATTGTCCTCATTGTGATCAACGTGAATTTGTTTCAGCAACTGCATTTAAGGTCAACTGATATTATTGAACAAGGTTATAGAAAGATTGTACATTAATATTCACTCCTCCATCTGGAGGTAAATGAATTAAACCTGAACAAATGTTTGGGCAGGGGTTCTTCAGGGGGAAGTCTTTCTGGACTCACAGCTCTTGCTCAAGGAGCAGGTGGCAGCTGTGGCAAGAGAGGCCTTTGCACAAATTCATCTTGTACACATTCCTGGATCAGGATTCCCCCTGAACATCAACTAATGCTTGGGACATCTCACATATGGACTATTGCAGTGTGTTCCATATGGGACTGCCTTTAAAGAACACTCAGAAGCTGCATAAACGAGTTATGGACATGTCATAGTACAGTACATCCATGTAATACCTCTGATTTAAGAATTACACAATTGGGTTATAGCAGTGGTGGGTTGCCCCCGGTTCACACTAGTTCTATATACCCGGTAGTAAAACCGGCAGGAGGCTCTGCCCACTGAACATCATCAAAATGCTTCTGCACATGAGCAGAAGAGTGTATGGCCCCGCTGCGAACTGGTAGTAAAGGTAAGTAGAACCCACTCCTGGGTTATAGGTGTAATTCAAGGTGCTCACTATGATTTATATGGTTTTCTGAAGACTCATCAGCTATGTGCCACCTGTACTGTCTGCTCATCCTCTTTAAGCTGGCAGAGTTGGCATACTTCAAATCCATTGATTAAACTGTATTAATTAAACGTTGCCTGCCTTTTAGAAGAACATTTCCCTCTCCAAGATGTGTAAATAAATCCTTAAAGTCTAGCTCTACTTCCAGCCTTGGGCTAGGATGGATACCAGCACCCTCAAAGATGTGGTTTAGGCAAAAGAGGTGTGATTATTTTGCTCTTTTCGGATGTTCATTGCTCTTTTCTGATTTGTACTGTTATAAGCCAAGTGGTCTTACAAAGTTGATAAATAAATAAACATCATCCTCACACAAATTTTCTCAATAGCCTCTCCTTTCCCCCTGTGATTTCCAATCATTATGCAATACTAGGAAAAGACACAATGTCTTTAAAGAGATAGGTGCAATCATTTTGTCCCTGTGGACTCCAACGCACATTTCCCTAATTATTTACAAAGCATTCTACAGTCCTGTTTTTATTCATTTTCTTACAGCCCTGAGATAAAAAATTTACATTACATGTATATCACTATTTCCAAGGAATTGCCTTTGCCAGTACTTGGCCCTGTCCCCCATATCAGTAAAACAACGAGGGATTAAAAGGTTTTGGAAGAGTATATTTCTATGGTCAAGAGGAATGTTATTAGAATGTTTTAATTAACACAACAGAATGAGATTTGAGGTTAAATGGGAAATCAAGAAGCAGTCAAGAAAATACTTTCTAAAATATACTCATTCTTCTTTAGCTTACCTCTGTAACCTAGCAGAATAAAGGCCAAGGTTCAGATCATGACAGCCATTTCACATGTAGGAAGAAAATCATGGAGACAGATTAATATAGGACAGGGTTCCTCAAACTTATCAAGTTCAATCAATCAATCAGAATAGAGCTGGAAGGGACCTTGAAGGTCTTCTAGTCCAACCCCCTGTGGTCCCCAACCTTTCCAGCTAGGCATCCCGAGGGGGAGGTGTGAGTGGCATGCGCATGAACACGTGCACAGCTCCATTTGTGTGACTGGCATACGAGTGCCCTCCACTTGTATGGATGGAGCTTTGCGCAAGAGTGGAGGGTGCTTGTGCTCACACATGAAGCTCAATCGTTCGAACAGCAGGCACTTGTGTTGCATGCAAAGCTCCACTTACACAAGCAGAGGGCACTTGTGATCGTATGTGAAGCTGCACTCAGCTCGCACAAGTGGAGCTTCAGATGTGCACGCTTGCCCATTTCTCCCACAGCCCAGTTTCAAACAGGCTAGAGCCCAGTAGTGGGTTGCGGCTCAGTGTTGCAGCTCCAGTCCTACACCATTTCAGACGGGTGGCTGTTCAGTCTTTTCTTAAAAACCTCCAGTGATGAAGCACCCACAATTTCTGAAGGCAAGCTGTTCCACTGGTTAATTGTTCTCACTGTTAGGAAGTTTCCCCTTAATTCCAGGTGGCTTCTTTCCTTGATCAGTTTCCATCCATAGTTTCTTGTCTTGCCTTCTGATGCTTTGGGAAATAAGTTGAACCCCTCTTCTTTGTGGCAACCCCTCAAATACTGGAATATTGCTATCATGTCACCCCTAGTCCTT
This sequence comes from Pantherophis guttatus, assembly GCF_059756535.1. Classification (NCBI taxonomy): domain Eukaryota; kingdom Metazoa; phylum Chordata; class Lepidosauria; order Squamata; family Colubridae; genus Pantherophis; species Pantherophis guttatus. Next base: position 32,507,576 of record NC_142068.1, on the reverse strand, counting down.
CTTTCTCTCTTTTCTTTCTGTGGCCATACTCAATACCTGCAATTCTTCTTCATATGTTTTTGTTTCCAGGGCTTTAATCATCTTAGTTGATTTAGGATGTGTGTGTGCACTTCAACTCCCAGAATCACTAGCTGGGACATTCTGGGAGTTGAAGTTCACACATCTTAGAATGGATAAGGTTGAGGATTCAATTCAAACGTTTATTGTCAGAGTACAACATGTGTCTATGAGATTGGCTGAGCCTCCCTTCATGCACTCCCCGCCAACACAATACAATTCACAGTGAAAGACAGAAAATCCCTATCCAAGGGAATCCTGCTAACAAACACCCAATCCTACTGCACCATGTGAACTTATTGCACGTTGCGCCGGTCCCGCAAGGCAATCGTACTATGTTGTTGTGGTTATTTTTCATTCAGGACTCTGACAGCCCATCGATAAAAACTGTTCTTCAGCCTGTTTGTGCAGCTGCCTATGCTTCTATATCTTCTTCCCGATGGTAGGAGAGTAAAGAAGTGCTGACCAGGGTGTGAGTCATCCCTGAAGATTTTCCTCAATCTTCTAAGGCAGCAAGCCCTAGCGATGTCATCTAGTGGTATCGGGACAGCCCACAATGTTTTATGCTGTGCTCACCACCCTCTGTAATGTTTTTATATCTGCGGCTGTCAAGCCAGCATACCACACTGTAATGCACTGAATGAAGATGGTTTCTATTGTGGACCGGTAAAAGGAGGTCATCAATTGTTATTCTACTTTGTTTTTTCACAAGACTCTAAGGAAGTGGAGTCTCTGTTGGGCCTTTATGGCTACCTGGGCCATGTTAATTTTCCAGGTGAGATCTTCACTGAGATAGACTCCCAGGAATAGAAATACAACAAGAACTGCTATGACTTGAAATGTGATCTCAAGATTGTGTTGCCTTAGAAAAAGCAGCAAACAAGATTTGCTTCCCATCAACTTAAAGTGATTTAATATCTAAAGTTAGTTAATGTAGGCACCCCTGAGAATAAAAATTCAGCAACACTCTCCCTCCTCTGGCAATAAAAATGAAATTAAAATAAAATAAATAACAATGTGCTTCTCTTTCAGTCAGCTGCTTGAGATGACTCAACCTAATGGCACAGTTGGACTAACATATCTGGTTTCATCTTTCATTGCAACAGTAGGAGAAAAAAATATATAAGTACGCTATCTAAATTGACTTTGGATTTTTATCCACATCACTGGATTTAAAATTACTTTTATTTATTGTAATTTGGCGATCGTATAATTTGAATTGTGAATTCAGAACAGTCAAGATTTTTTAAAAAAATTAATGTCCGAAATGTTAAGACTTACCCTTGTGGCCCACAGGACCAATTGGCCCCTGAAAACCTTGAGTTCCAGGGTCCCCAGGAACACTAGATGGTCCTTGCAGACCAGGCTTCCCTGTTAGACCTTAACAATGAGGAAAAAAGAGATCAGTGCCACATCTCTACCACTAGAAATTTCTAATGCAAAATTTAAATATGTGCTAAACTAGTAATTTCACACATACCTTTTGAGCCTTTTCTTCCTTGGTTTCCTGGAATACCCTTAGTTCCCTGGTTACCACATGGACCAGGAACACCAGGTGGGCCCAAAGTACCAGAGTCCCCTGGATCTCCTTTAATAAGTATAGTTTTTCCTGGAGACCCAGGTTTTCCTGGAGGGCCTGAAATAAAAATTAAAATGATTGGAAACAAATATCAAAATTTTCAATATCACGAATATACTTTTGATTTATCAAAAGTATTAATTTTCAATATCACAACAGAATGTTCGATTCAAAATTTATTTATTTATCGAAGTTGTTTGCCACCCATCTTGCTACAAGGGTTCACCAACCAGATGAAAAAGTGGAATTACATCAAAAGGATTGCTATAAAATACTTCTGCAAGTCTTCTCAGCGCCTACAGAGTGTACTATTCTGTTCAGATTATTAAACATTTCTTTAAAGTTCTTGGGCCCAAGTTAAATCTTGCTGGATAATCAGTTTTGCTGTTATAACCAAATGCAAGCAAGCAAGCAGGCAATTCATCTGTAACAGGGTTTAAAGGCCACCATTGCCCCAAAGCTTTTCAGTTGCAACACAATAAAAACACAGTAAAAGACCACTTTTTTATTAGGGTCTTGAAGGAGAGGATCCTCTTTACTTCTAGTATGGATTTAAAAAAATGTTCCCTAAAAGCATTTCTGGAAGAAGTCAAATGATTTTAATTGGTTCAATCTACTTTTGCAATTCTGTTATTCAAATACTGCTTAAGAAGCAGGGGTGGGCTGCTGGGGGTTTGCAAGGCTCTGGGAGAACCTCTAGCTAAGATTCTGTGCAGTTCGGAGAACCCCCAAATCCCACTCCTGGCTGGCCCCGTCCTATCCACCCTGCCCCACCCCTCCCAGGAATCCCCACGTGGCCTGTTTTGGATGCAGGTAAGTACAGGGTACACGTGGCGGTTCGGGGAGGGTGAAAAACAGGCCTACCGGAATTCAGAAAGGCCAAAAACGGGCATGTTTCTGACCTCCAGAGAGCCTCCGGAACCTGGGAGGCCGTTTTTGCCCTCCTGGAGGCTCAAGGAAAGCCTCCGGAGCCCAAGGAAAGCAAAAACGCGTGCCCCTCCGTGTAGTGCAGAAGGCCAACTAAACCACACCCACCATGGCCATGCTCACCCAGCAACCGGGCAGAGAACCCTTTGCTAAACTTTTTGAAGCCCACCCCTGTTTAGAAGTACCTCTAATGCCATCTGAGCCAGCTGGACCTTGGTCTCCTGGAAAGCCACAAGTCCTATTTTCAGAAGGCTGACCCATAAGGCCAGCAGAACCAGAAACACCTGGCTTACCTGGCAAGGAAAAAAGAATAAAGATAAAGCATTAATATTGACCATGTTTTAATACATTTCCTTTCTCTTGTCACATTCACTTAAGAAAAGGTAATTGCTATGCAAAAAGTGACAGTATAAGAATTCAATCAATTATTACTGCAGCTTTTGAAAGAATCAAAACATTGTTTATCAACTAACCGTGGAGGTGTAATACATTTGATTTAATTTACATTACTCATTTACTAAGAATTTCCGATTCTGGAATACAGACACACAAAATGAGACTCTTGCCCCTTCTAACTGTGACGAAAAGAATGATGTGAAATGGTGCATTATATAAGGACAATAAAGTCATTGTTTATGGAACTAAATGATTGAAAACTGGCAAGATAGAATTCTAATAGTGTAGAGCAGTGTTTCCCAAAGTGTGGTACGCATACCCCCAGGGGTACGGGAAGAGTTTGGTGGGGGTCCGCGTTGCACCGGAGTTTGGTGGGGATCACGTGGGAATATCCACTGCACCGTGCTTAGCTGCGCCCACAGAACAAGGAAAGAAATAGGCGCGTATCGCAGTTTTTACACAGGAACTGGGGCCATCGTACATCGTATCGCAACTCATTATGGCGGGAACTTCTGCGCATCCTTCGCGCAGCTCGGGTTCGCCCATTTTTAAACTGCAGGAACATTAACAGTTGACGTTGAGCCGCGGAGCTGTTTAAACGCCGGAGAATTGCAGTGTTATCTAACGGTTAGAGTTAAAGCATATGTTTTTTATGAGGGGTACTCAGCGTTACGAAAATTATAGAAGGGGTACACATATGTCAAAAGTTTGGGAAACACTGGTGTAGAGCAATGTAGGGTGTCAAAATAAGATCATCCCCAAATGTTTTATCTAACTAACGCATTCTGATTTAGAGGTCATAATGTGATTTACATAATTTTCTTTTTTCATTCCTATGCAACAAGCCGAAACTATACAGTATAGCTCAACTTTGGCAACTTTAAGACTTGTGGACTTCAACTCCCAGAATTCCTCAGCCAGCAAAGCTGGGAATTCTGGGAGTTGAAGTCCACAAGTCTTAAAGCTGCCAAGGTTGGATACCCCTGGTATAACCAGTAACCTTGCTATGCTCAGGGCTCTTCTGTTCCTTTGGTGAGGAGCCCAGTAATGTAGTTGTGTTACCAATAAAACATACTTAGTTTCATCTATCTCCAATCATTCTGGTTTATGATTTAAGTGGGCATTTTCCCCACATCTTGTGTAACCAAGACAAACATTTTTTTTTTTTAAATTAAGAGATCCCTTACTTACCAGGAGGACCTCTTAGACCTTTCTCTCCTTGAGGACCTAGTTGAGTTCTTCCTGGAAGCCCAGGTTCTCCTCTGTTACCTTTTGGTCCTTGTTCTCCTATGCACCCTGGAGGTCCCATTTCACTTAAACCTTTACAAGACAGCAGTAATGAGTGAAAGGAAATAAGTGTTGGATTTAATGGCATAATGATTTATTCCTTTGATTCTATCCAACTGAAGCTTTATTTGGTCAATGTGTGATTTTTTTCTTTAGCTTTCCTATTTGGGATATCAAGTCCTTCAGTTCTTCCAGACACAACAAAGGTCAATGAATTTTGCAAAGCAACATGGGTGAGAGGCTGCTAGTAGAAACTACCATGGATAATACTATACATATGCACAAAGACTTATGTAGAGTTTTCTCTGATAATTAGCGGGGGGGGGAAGGGTTGTTACATCATGAATATTTCATTCAAAATAGAGTTGATTAATTTCTTGTAGTATAATTCTTTTCTTCATTAGATATTCCTCTATAATAATATTAACTATTGCATGTTTTTACTAGTTTGCATTAGAAGTAACTAATGTCATCAAGAGCCAAGCATCATACATTTATTAAATGTAAACAATTGTTTCTTGATATTGCCTTTAATTAAAAAAAATAGTATAATAATTTTCATTCTTTACCTGGAGGTCCTGGCAAACCCTTTTGACCTTTTTCTCCATTTACACCATTTACTCCAGGTGATCCCGATAAGCCTTTAATATTTTTGGAAAAATAGAATGAATTCAGGAAAAGAAAATGATCATTTTATAAACATGCAACAAGTAGACAAATGCAACAAGTAATCAAATGAACAATATTTTCTATCAAAATTTTAGCAGATGTAAACTTTTTGTTACTTACAGGAAGCTAAAATTAATTATAAAACCATAATTTTATATTTTTTATCTCTTATCTGACCATTCCCTAGGCAGCATTTCTTCTTTCCATCTCTCAAGGTTTTTCTCATGTACTATTATATAAATGATGGAACCTGGATGCACAATCTATTTTGATCTTCCAACTTCTGTTCCACAGACAATTAAATTTTTTACAACTTCTTCCACTAATTTTTTATAACTTCTTCCACTAAAGATACCTAGTAGTATAGAATAGGTAAGCTAACAGATGTGTTTTCAAAACACCAGTTTATGCAGTACACTTATATCAACCATCATGTATGCATTTTAATACCATGCTGTGCACTGACATCTGCAATAATCATATTTCTCCACAATATTTACCTTTTCTACCTGGGTTACCAGGTGATCCTGGGAAACCTGGAGTTCCCAAAAAACCAGGTTTACCTTGTTCACCTGGAAGTCCTGGAAATCCTGCAGCTCCCTGCACACCTAAAATAAAATAAACATTTCCTATATTTGAACACAATTTAGTATTCTCTCTCATGTTGTTAGAATTCTCCCTAATTTAGCAACATGGTGATTAAAATCTCTAGAAGTAAGATAAATCTAGGAATGCGTTCAAACTAAACTGGCATTTAGCCGGCCATTCTAAAGGAAGTTCAAATGTCTGCAGTGGCATGCCAAAAACTGAAGCAGATTGGACTATCAGTTTGCTGTTCTTCTGGCACAGGCCTTCTGGGACACCTCATATACTCTACCTCACAATACCCATTTTGAATTTAAGGACATTCAAATTTAAAAACCTATTTATCAGTTTAAATCTGCCCAAATCACTCCAATATCAAAAAGGGGGAAGAAATGACATTTTGAAATGCCATTGAATATTCCTGAAATCATGAAAGGCAATTAAAAAATGGACTAAACAGTATAGATTTGCACAAAACCAAGCTGATTTTCCCTAGTCTAAGGAGAAGAAAGGGGCTATGTTTTTCACATTGTGAGGTAAAATTGTGAATGATTGTGTATAAATTACATTTCTATTAATATTTTCTTCTTAGTCTTATTGCATTATTCATGTGTTCGCTTTCACTGGCCTGTCCATCATCATACTTCACAATATTTGTTTTAATATCGATCCAATTTTTCTTTAGTTCTTTCTCACCTGGGAATCCAGGTATTCCTGAGTTTCCAGGCAGTCCTTTGGAACCCTGTTTTCCTGGTTCTCCTTGAACACCTAATATACCCTGGTCTCCAGGTAATCCAGGAAGTCCTTAAACAGTCACAAAACAATCAAACTTTAGTGTAAATATTTTTCAGTAGAATGTGCTTATTGAATTCTCTTTCTAGGCAGATGGATATTTCAACTGGCATCCAAACCTAACCATGATCCTATTGTTCATCATCAGTTAATGATCTATACAAAATGCAAAGAGTAATTCTGAATTACAATGAAAACATTGTACTAACCATACTATTTATAGTCTATAGATAAGATAATACCCTTTAAAAATAAATTTGTATTTCTAAAAAAATTACAATAACTATAAGCAGAGGAATAAAATTATTGCATCCCTGTAGTGGTTAAAAAGGGAAGCAAGGAAAACAGGTAATGAAACCCCTTATGAATAATTCCTTAATATACCTACTACACATTAATATATTTATCTGGAATAAACAATTAACTTTCCCCGATGAACATAACTTATAAAATCAGATCATATACTTGAGGAGGGTTTAACTTTAGCTTGACAAAAATTCAGTTACAGTAGTGAATCAACTTGTGCATCAAACTTGTACATCAAATTGTTCTCAACTTGGCAATATGCCAAACATTTTGGTAGCAAAACTCCAGCATCGCTATACTTTTCCATTTTAACTATGGACATTCTGGTGGCAGTCAACAAAAATTCTTATTCCAGCTAAATTGTCAAAAATGTATAAGGCAATATCAACCCAGTGTTGGAAGTGTGAAAGGGAAGAGGGGATTTCTTATTGTGCATGGTTTCTTGTGAAAAAGTAAAAAAGTTGAGTGCAAATTCATGCAGAGATGCAAAAGATATTCCAGATGAATTATTTTTATTGGTTTTATGGATGACAAACTAGAAAAGAAATTAATATTGTATATACCAACTGTGGTTATTGTCTAAAAATAATTGAAAATAACATCACCTGGTAATCCTTGGACTCCTATAGGGCCTTTCTTGCCAGGTTCACCATAATGAGTAGCTGGGTCACCTCTGCTACCTGTAAACAGTGGGAATTGATGTTACAATCGAAAGCTATCCTCATCTGAAAAAATAGATCACTTTTGTTTGTATTTCTCATGATAATATCCACCCTTTGGGCTACTCAGAAGTTTTCATTTTTATAACAGTATTACTAAAAGCTTGAAGTCATTTTACATAATTTAACAAAATGATTTCCCAAAAAAAATCAGACTGTCTCTGTAACTAAAACAAAATGAACATTATTTTTAAAAATGTTCTATAGCGTTAGTTGTGTGAGAAGAAATTTGAGCCATTTTCTATCACTTCTTAAGCACCGTGAATTGGATCCGCTTTTCAGTTTAGCTAATTTTGCTTTTGACAAATGCTTCTATCCAAATTCATTTCCCCCAGCTCCACAAAACTGGATATAGTAAGAATCTTTACAAAGCAAACTCATGTGATCTTTCTGAAATTCTATATTATTATAATATGATTGTTAATACCTGGTACCATTACTTTCTCAGCTGAAAATCAAGAATAATTACCAGACACTAAATTATTCTTTATCTAAGTTTTTCTGCAGGCAAGCCGTTTGTTTCTTTCAAAAATGTATCATAATAAGTAACGTAACTTACTGTTATTTGAACTAGTAGCAAAGAAGGGTTTTAAATTCCATATTTTTCTCTATTATTTTTAGTTGCTTTGAAATTATGCAATTAACTATTTATTTTTCTGTGACCATAAGATGGAATCATGTAATTTTTAGTTATATATTGAATAAATTGAATGAGATACTATTTATCCATTAACTTTTCTTTTTAGAGACGCAGGAGATTGTGCTATCAATCAAATTGTCGGTTTTACCATGTAATCTTATTGGTTTGCTAGGAATGAAATACCATTGCTTCCAATGTGGATTGCTTTTAAATACATCTGTATAAGATTTTTTTGTTTCTGTCCCACAAAATTTCATTAATTTTATTATTAATATGTTAATTTATGTGCTTCTAAATCATTTTAATGCAAATTTGCTTATTATCGGCATTACATCTGAAAATTTCAAAAAGAGTTATTCCGCCCATAATGCCTTTCTTAATGTATATATGCAGATTCAAAGGACAAGTGATTTTCAGTCATTAGTTATTGGCATTATTAATGCGTCCCTACCTTTTGATCCTTTTTGGCCATCAAGTCCTGGAGGTCCAGGAAGACCTGATGGTCCCTGTGCACCCTGAAAGAAAGAAAAAAGTGTAACTTATTTTATTTATTTATATTTATTTGTATCCTGTCTTTATTATTTTTACTAATTCAAGGTGACAAGCATGTCCAACACACCTTCCTTCTCCTACTATTCCCAAAACAACAATCCTGTGAGGTGAGTTGGGCTGAAAGAGCATGACTGGCCCAAGGTTAACCAGCAGGCTTTCCTGGCTCCCAAGTTTCTAGCCTGATGCCTTAACCACTAGACTTATTGTACATAAAATATAAAAATCTGCCTGTTTGAGGAAATCAATCAAGCATCAAACATGCATCCAAACATGTTCATTGATATGGGAAGTGAATGCTAATGATCTCATGGGGAGCCAAATACTATATAAACAAGAAAGACATAAATAAAATAATTATAAATAATTCTAGTTCTTCCTCTATACTAGTGCCTCCTTTCTAATTTGTACTGTTTTTGTAGGAAATATTTGTCTTGGATCATGTAAGCAAGAGAATTTTATCCAACATGCTGCCCAGGAATTTTACTAGGTCAAGAGGCTGATCTACTCAGAGTCTCCAACAATTGTGTATGCAGCAATTCCTAAGAAATACAACTTTTAAGTATAAACAAGCCAGGAATTAAAAAAAAAACCTGTGGCTTAGAATCTGATCTTGTTTCTCCAGAATGTTCTCTACCACCTCAGTTTATCTGTATTTTTTTTTCTGGATATTTGGTTGTGCTTCCCAACAAAGTACTGGGCTACAATTTCCGTCACTGTATTTCTAAAATGGTCTCTGAATTCACTAAATGGCTCAGAAGATTGTTGGAAAAACTTACAGGTAGTCCTTGACTTATGACTGGTTGATTAATTACCATTCAAAATTATGACAGTTACTGATGGCCTGTTCTTGAAGTTCTGACTGCCCTACCATTTGGGGCACATGGCAACAGACTTGCACTTACATCAGGGATGGGTTCTGAAAATTTTTACTACCGATTCTGTGGGTGAGGCTTATTTTGTGGGTGTGGCTTGGTAGGGGTAATGTGACTGGGTGGGCGTGGCCAACTTTTTTTTTTTTTTTACTTTTAAAAGCATTTTTTCTACAACCTTAAGAGCTTGCAGAAAAAAATGCTTTTAGAAGCTCTGACGATCAGGCAACTCAGCTGGGATTGCCAGAGGCTTTTAAAGGCATTTTTTTTCCTACAACCTCTTCGGCTGAACCGCGAACCACAAACCGGTGCGAACTGGGAGCAACCTACCACTGACTTACATGTGATTGCAGTGTCCCATGGTCATATAATCACATTCTGTGTATTTTTGCCATTTTCTGGCAAAAAACCACCCGTTGGATAAGCTGAATTCAGATTTACGACATGTGATTTGCTTAATGACTATGTGATTACTTTACAACCACCTGATTCACTCATGGCCATGGTAAAAACTGGTATAAAATTGAATTCAGTCACGTAGTCATTCGACTTATGATCGCAACAACTTATTACCACAATTCTGGTCTTAGTTGTGGTTGTAAGTGAAGGATTACCTCTATTCTTGAGGCTCATGCTTTGCAGCTTGCCACTTCCATTAAAATAAGATCAAATGGGAAGTTTGATGCACACTCATGGAGCTGTTACCAAGCATACTCGCAGGGATAGGGCTCTTACTCATTATTTGATATAATAGATATTTGGGAAAGTATTGCTCAGGCAGTTTAGAGAAAATGTATGATTGCATGGTCCATGAAAATCTATTAGAAAATAGTCATAAAAATTTAAAGGTGTCACTAGACAGCCATGGTGAATGTTATTCCCCCAGCATAGATGGATCTGCTTCTCCCTTAGTTCTAGGAGCTAAGAAAAAGCAGCAGTAGTATATTATTACAGCACACTACAGAATTATATTATGATTTCATACACCATACATATTAAAATATGGATTATGTCCATTTCTACAGCAAGTATAAAGATAAATATGGTATAACTTTTTGGCATACCTGATTGCCTTTTTGTCCTTGAAAACCAATTATCCCTGTCACACCTGGAGGCGCTGGGGGACCTAGTGGGCCCTGGGAACCAGAGTGTCCAGCATCGCCGGGCTGACCCTTTTGAGTGCCTGGAGCTGCTTGTTTGCCTGGTGGTCCCGGAATTCCTCTGTATCCAGTATTGCCTTTATCACCTGAAATTATTTCACAAGCATTGCAATATCAAATAATACAATAAATGTTTCTAACATGTATATTATTCAGCATCAGTGGTGAAATTCATCCAGATCGATCCGGATCGCCCAATCCAGTAGCGCCGGTGGCGGGAGGCTCCGCCCACCTGCCCGGATGTCATCATGTCCCGTTTTTGATCCTCTGCACATATGCAGAAGGCTCTGTGCATGCGTGGAGGAGGGCGTGCTCACATTTGCGAACCAGTAGTGAAGATAAGTGAATATCACCCCTGCTCAGCATTCATACTTTCACTTGATTTTGTATGTTAATTATAGGCATATTTTATATTGGATTTTACTCTAGATTTTACTGCCTTTTGATCCCCCCCCCATGTAATTCTAAATAAAGGGAAATCATACCACTCCAAATCATTTCATCACTGAAATTTGGTAGCTATACTAAATTTTGGCAACATCGTCTTAGGGTGCTGAGGGTAAATGCAGCTTGCAGGTTCTCAATTTGTACTGTTTTAACTGATTTTAACTGATATGTGTTTGATGAAAAGGCTTAATGTTATTTTTAAACCTTGATGCCTCAATAATTTAGTTTCTCTCAAAAATGCAACATCTTGACTATATTGGTCGGGGGCATGGAGGTGGAAAAATGACTTGAGACAGCCTTGTTAATATATGTACCTAATTTATGTGCTTACCTTGGACCCCTGGTAACCCCTTATCACCAGGAAGGCCTAGTTCTCCATGTTGTCCTTTTACTTGCAGGACTTTGATTCTGCCCTTGTCCCCTGGTAATCCTGGTTCACCTTCAAAATAGAACATATGCAACAATTTACTACAATATAATTGCTTGAAATATATCCACCTCTGCCTCTGGGATGGTAGAGAAAAGTAAAGTCCTACACTTAGGTAAGAAAAACCAAAAATACACATATAAATTGGGGGAAACCAGGCTTAATAGCAGTGACTGTGAGAGGGGTCTAGGAATCTTAATGGACAACCAACTAAATATGAGCCAGCAGTGTGCAGCGGCAGCCAAAAAAGCCAATACAATCCTAAATTGCATTAATAAAGGGATACAATAAAGATCAAGTGAGGTACTCACTAATACCACTCTACAAAGCCTTAGTAAGACCACACCTAGAATACTGCATCCAGTTTTAGTCACCACACTATAAAAAAGGTGTTGAGACTCTAGAAAAAGTGCAGAGGAGAGCAACCAGGATGATTAGGGAACTGGAGACTAGAACAGTTACAGGAACTGGGCATGATAGCAGTGTTCCAATATTTGAAGGGCTGCCACAGAGAAGAGGGGGTCAAGCTATTTTCCAAAGCACTTGAGGGCCAGACAAGGAATAATGGATGGAAACTGATCAAAGAGAGATTCAACCTGGAAATGAGTAACTTTATGACAGTGAGAACAATCAACCAATGGAACAGCTTATGGAGCTTCATCACTTGAGACTTTCAAGAAAAGACTGGACGCCATTTGTCAGAAATTGTGTAGGGTCTCCTGCTTAGGCGGGGGGTTGGACTAGATGACCTATATGGTCCCTTCCAACTCTGTTAATCTGTTATCTCCCCAATGATATAATTGTACAGAGTATATACCACATTTTAGACATGTGTTTATTTGACGCTTAAAAGACATAAGCATCAGAATTCTGAAAATGTCTTGATTCACTTGTAAAACAATAAAGATGAAGCATAGATGTTCACAGGAAGCAATAACATGTATAGTTACTTCATGAGACAAATTCCACTAACATCACATTATAGGGAGCTTGCATTATAATGTAACAAAACACATTTTCTCATGTTGATGAAATCTCTGTATTATATGGACACCCTACATCAGTCCCAATATCAAAAATATGAATGAAGAACCTACTACTGAAATTTTAATCCCTTATTTTAAAAAAAGCAAACCAACCAATCATCCAACTTTTTTGCTTATCTCCTTAAGGTAGTGTGACAATGCCTAATCAGGAATACATCATACTTCTTACCTAGAAGAAATATAGAGCTCCTGGTTACATTGAGGCCTAATGGCATTCTAGAATTATAAAATACTTATTTTTATTCAATTAAAATAGTTTAACTGTACAGGTAGTCCTCAACTTACAATAGTTTGTTTAGTGACCATTCAAAGTTACAACGGCACTGAAAAAAGTGACTTATCACCATTTTTCACACTTACAACCTTTGCAGCATCCCCATGGTCACATGATTTACATTTGTATGCTTAACCACTGACTCATATTTATGACCGTTGCAGTGTTCTGGAGTCATGTGACCTCCTTTTGTGACATGACAAGCAAAGTCAATGGGGAAACCAGATTCACTTAACAACTGTACTATTAATTTAACAACTGCAGTGATTCACCTAAAAAATGTGGCAAGAAAAGTCATAAAATGGGGTAACAAATTACTCACTTAGCTATTTGGGGCTCAATTGTGGAGGACTATCTGTATATGCCACCCAGAGCCATGTACAATTGATCTGGACAGCCATATAAATTAGACTATTCTACATACCGTTGGAACCCTTTCTCCCAAATTCTCCAGGAGGACCAGATAGACCAATTTGTCCTTCTTCTCCTTTTACACCTGATGCTCCCATTTCTCCTGCATTTCCTGGAAAGCCTGGGAAACCTAGCATGCCTTCAAATCCTTTGTCTCCTTGTTAGAACATTGAGAGAAAAGGGACCATTAAGTTATACAATACTGATGTATCGACTGGATTCCACAACATGCTAAGTCATGGCTTGTCCAACCCAAGTTCACATTCCATATTTTTAGATTTTGAACCCCCAAATCAACCAGCCCATACCTACCTTTTGTCCCTGGAAGACCTGGCAGTCCGTTTTCTCCTGAAAATCCTGGATCTCCTCGTAAGCCTGGAAAGCCGGGTGGCCCGTGGGTTCCAGGGGCTCCTGGCAATCCTTTCATTCCAGCTGGGCCTGATGCTCCCATATCTCCTTGAGGACCTTTAATACCCTTCAATCCTAATGGGAAAATACAGCAAGCAATATATTATCCCATTCTTTCCAAGGCCATGTTTAAAAAAGGGAATTCTTCAAATTTTGTCTACTTGTTCCTCTTCACTCACCACATTTAGATATCCCAGAACTGGAGGAAGCAAAGGAAAGCAGTCAAGATAGGCAAAATTACAATAACGTTTAAAACTTTCACAAGCAGAATTTGACATTCTTGAGCTAAGTCTTTAGAGCTGTATTGATGATGCTTCCTCCTATAAGGAAAGTATTCAATCCAATTGTTTCTTTATTGCTAACATAATTTTCCAGCAACCAAAATGACACCTATGTTCATTGATGAAGAATACAGAAATCATACTGACTATATTATTGATACGAGGTGGAAGAGCTCACTTATAACAACAAAGACAAGGCAAGGAGCTGATCACAAGCTTCTCGTGTATAAGTTTCATTGCCAAGTATGGAGGCTAGAAAGACTTTCTAATACTTATAGATTTTATAAAAGTTCTAACCCAGTGGTGTCAAACTCAATTTCATTGAGGGCCGCATCAGGGTTGTGTTTGACCTCAGGGGGCAGGTTGGGCATGGCCAGGGTGGCTGTAGCCAGCTCAACGTCACTCATGTCAGGTCCACCTGTGGTGGCCTGACTGCACTGCCAGCGAAAACAGGCTCCCGAGCTCTGTTTTTGGCTGTGATGGCCTCCTGCAACCCTCTGCCAGTGAAAATGGAGCTTGTGAGGACCTCACATGGCCCTCACAAGCTCCATTTTCACTGGCAGAGGCACTGCTGGCCAGTCCTTTGCTGTTTCCAGGACAGCCCTGCAGGCAAGATCTAAGCACCCCATGAGCTGGATCTGGCCCCTGGGCCTTGAGTTTGACACCCCTGTTCTTACCAAACAATGCTAGCAAATATTCAGAATGATACAGTAGCCAACTGAAAAGGTCATTCTAATACCAACACCCAAAAGAGACTTAAGAATGTGCCAACAATCACACAGTATCCTTACTTTCATGTACTTACAGTCATCTTAGTATCATCTAACACAGATCACAGCTCTATCTGAAAAAGGAGATGCCAGATCTCCAAAATGGCTTTAGAAGGGGCCAGGTATAAGAAACATTGCTAATGCATGTTGGATAGCAGTGTAAGTTAAAGAATACTAGAAAGAAGTAAGTTGTGCTTCATTGATTATAGAAAGGCCTTTGATTTTATTGATCATGTCAAGCTGTGGAATATGCTGAAAATAATAGGAATTCCATTGTCTTTATGCAAAATCTATGCAAAGGTCAGGAAGGCACAGTCTGATACACTTGGCAGCCACATGGTCAAGCAGACTGGCTCCAAGATGGCAAAATAGTTAGACAAACAGTTATAAACTCTCATTTTATATACAGTATTTAACCTATTTGTGGGGTATATGTTGAGAGAAGTTGGATTAGAGGAAGATGAGCCTGATTTT